>NW_005434411.1:0-37367 GCF_000315625.1 Guillardia theta CCMP2712
TGATGGAGATGATTATAATGATGGGGATGATGGAGATGATGATGATGACGACGATGGAGATGATGGAGATGGAGATGATGATGATGAAGAAGAAGTTGGTGAACACACTGAGATGATCGTTAACACAGCAAAACTTCGACAAGTCAAGAATGCTGGAGTCTATGCAGCAACAGAATGTTGACAAGATGATACAACTGGAAGTGAGAGATCACGGAGAGGAGGCTGCTCCTGCACCTGCCCTCCCTCCTTTCCTGCACCTGCCCTCCCTCCTTTCCTGCTGCTGCTGCTGCCGATATTGCTGCTGCTGCTGCTGCTGCTGCTGATAATGATGATGATGATGATCGAGGAAGTGGAGGTTGGCGTTAATGATGGTGGTGATATGACAGGCTCTCGCAGCGGAGAACGCTTCTTTGAACTCTGCATATCAAGGGATAGTGAGCAAGTACGACCTGATAGTGAAGGATCACGAGAAGCTGCTGCAAGACTTCGTCGCAACCAAGAAATCTCTGACAAGGTTGTGGACGAGGAGGAGCAGGAGCAGGAGGAGCAGGTGCAGGTGCAGGTGCAGGTGCAGGTGCAGAAGCAGGTGCAGAAGCAGGAGTAGGAGCAGGAGTAGGAGCAGGAGGAGCAGGGGAGAGTGGGGAAAAGTAGTGAATTCAGAAGCACTCGTGTTCACGCGCAGACCAACTAATGGCAGAGGAGGTGTAGTGTCCTCCTGGAGGACAATCCTCCCCAGGATTCCTTGTGAAGTTGCCAGTGACGTTGAGGTCTGAGCCAGTGAGATCTCGATGCTGCTGGCCTACAACGAGGAGATGAAGAAGAAGCTGGAGCCTTACAGGGATCACATGCGTGACATCCATCCCCAGCTGAGGTCAAACGTCCTCCTCCTCCACCACCTTCTTCTCTTCTCCCACGTCCTTAGCTCTGTCCTCTCCTCTGCCCTGCTCTGCCCTGCTTTCCCATCTTGGCAGACTTGTCTTATGTTTCCTCGTCCTTCCATTCAACTTGTCAAGCAGGTCAGGTCAAGGGCAGTCGATTTTCATCGCCAGCGAGGTGAAGCCTTCTGTGTTCTGCTCCTGCTCCTGTGTCTTCTCTCCTCCTCCTCCTCCTCCTCCTCCTCCTCCTCCTCCTCCTCCTGCTCCTGCTCCTGCTCCTGCTCCTGCTCCTGCTCCTGCTCCTGCCGATCATCTTTATCTTGTCTCAGGTTGCTACAAGGACCATCGACTACCCAACCATCGAGCAGGTATACGAGACCGCCTCCTCTCTTCTGCTTTTCCCTCTCACCTCCAACGCTCATCCCACCACAGCTCCAGCAGCAGCTGTCCTCCAAGGTACATCTTGGTGACGGACCAGCAGCACCAGCTGCATCAGCAGCAGCGAGAACAGGAGCGTCGCTAGCGTCTGTTCCTGGGATTGTCTTCAATCCTTCCAGGAGCGGCCGCTTCTTCTCCATCCTCAGCCTCATCCCCGGCACCGTCGCCGCCGACTGCGGCATGATGCATGCGGGCGACATCGTCTTCAAGGTCGACGGGGTCGAACAGGACGAAGTGGAGCTGGACACTCTGCTGCAGGCGCTGGAGGGAGCGGAAGGATCAGAGGAAAACAGCTGTTCCCCTGCTGCTGCTGCTGCTGACGCTGACGCAGGTCACGCTGGAGATGGGAAGGCGAACCAACGGAGAGGAAATGCGATATCGCATCACACTGTGAGGGACCCCTACCTCCTCCTTGTGCATCCGCTGCTGCTGCTGCTCCATGTGATTCGCTGTTGCAGGGCTCGTGGGACTTGACGGCGATATGGGGGAGGGAAGTTGGAAGGAAGGGCATATACGATGACAAGAACTTAAAGGATTCGTTTGTGAGAAAACCAACGACATGCCTGCGAGACAGCAGATGGCGCATGAGGTAAGAATCGAGTCAGAGACTTAGGGATTGGGGGGGAGGGAGGGAGAGGAACGACATTTAGATCCGGCAAATCCCTAGAAACCTCCGCTCCTCAATGCCTGCATGCTCATATGAGCTCGTTCAAGTCACTTGGACCGTCTTACCTGCTCCATCGCGTGCCAGTTTGGAGCCGAGACCGGCCGATGCTTCTTGACTGCATGAGAGATCAGCAGACCTGTCATTGTGGTTTCCTTGCCCATCCCCTTGCCGGTCTCATCCCCTCCTCCTTCCCTTCCTCCTTCTCTTGAACTTCCTCTTCCTCTCCTTCCTCCTCCTTCCGTTCCTCCTTACCGTGAGCGAGAGCGTCTTGGAGGCTGAAGCCGTGCCTGCACACGAGGTAGACGCAGGCGACAGCAGGCGCTCTGTCACTCGCGTCACTCGCAACCTTATCGCGTCCAAGTCCTCGTCGCATCTCACCTGCCCATCCCAGCAGTGCAGTGAATGTAGACCTTGGGCTGCTTCCCCTCGCTCTGCTCGCCACGTCAACACGCGGTGCATGGAGTCGTCAGACCTCACCTTGGCACGGTGGACAAGTTGGTCGACAGCTTTCGCTCCTTCCTTGACGAGTCTTGCGAGCTCCTCTCCGTTGAAATCCTCGATGGGAACACGGATAGCATGAATCCCTGCCTCGTGGTAGTACTTCTCCATGCTGTTCCAGTTCACCATCCTCCTCTGGTGGTCACCGTCCGTCTGGACATTCAGCACCCCCGTCACTCCTGCCTCCACCATCGTCTGCACATCTCCTTTGCTCTGCGGATAGGGGCCGATCGCCAGGCAGGGAGGAACATCATCAAAGGACAGATGCGGCGGAACGAAGTTGCCGTCGTAGACTTGCCACTCTCGCTGTCGGAATCCTTGATTCTTGCCTGTCACCTGCTGCCCCAGCCCGAGCGTGGCGTACTTGACTCTGCGATCAAGGTCAGAAGATCGTCAGAGTGACGGAGCTTGTCAGGCGAGTGGAAGCAGAGGGAGGATGACTCACCCAAGGGCGCTCTGAGCCCCAGGAACGCGGTGCAGAGCTCGGTTAGGCTCGCGCTCGAACACCGCCGTCCCCTTCTTCCCATCGATGATGCAGTAGCGATACTGCACGTTGACCGAGTCCTGTGCTGGGGCTGGAAACGTCATCTCCCAGCAGCGGCCCTTCACTCCTGTCAGCAGCGTCCGCTCATTGCCAAGTCCCATCTTCCTGGGAGCTCCCAGCCAACCACCGAGAGCCTGCATGGATCCAGAGCATGCTAGGACCGAAGAAGGGTCTTGCAGGGGATGATAGATCAGGAAGCGCAGGAGCAGACCTTCCCAGATGCTTTCTAGGTCTACCACTCTGGTCAGCCCAAGGGATCCTGTTTTCGGATCAAACTCTCTCTGCGGTTCCACCAGGTGCGCGTCGCTCTTTCGGTTCGGACCAGATTCGTACTGCCCTGAAGGATATTCGAAGAACTTGTACTCGAACTCTCCGACCACATCGCTCGGGATTGCAACGATGGCCTCGAAGGTGTTTCCCTTGCTCCGAATCAGCTCCACTGCCTTGGTCTTGTCCCACTTGCCCAGCGCGGGGATGGATCCAACTACAAAGATCTTCTCCGCTTTCTCTCGTGCTACCTTGAATCGAACAAGCTGCACGGTGTCGTCTTCCACCAGAAACCCTTCCTCCAGCTTAGCATCTTCAATGATCGAGGAAAGCTCAAAGAAGTAGTCGGTGGTGTATCTGATTTCAGAAGCCTTGTGATCGCCTTGCGAGTGATCGTCCTTCTTAATGAGATATCGGTACCTGGCGCCATCAGGAATGTTCGGCACTGTCACACTCCACAAGTCTGAACCCATGTGTTTCATCCTGATGGCTTTGTTGGGGTTGCCGTCTCCCAGAGCCTCTACGTTGCCAACGATATAAAGAGCGTCTCCAAACTCCACCCGAGTCAATCGCTTGAACTGCACGTTCCACATCTTCAGCCTCTCCAGTCTGCTCTCAAAGCTGTCCAGTGCTGCAAGGATTTCTTCACTGGCTCGTCTGAGAAGCTTTGATGCTGCTGTAGTCCGCATCCTCGAACCAGTCGATCGCTGAGGAGGAGGTGAAGGCTTCTTCAGTACAGGTTGCAGTACCAGGTCGGCGGCCCCCGTGACCTGCTGCATGAAACTCTGAAGCTGGCTGTCGATGTTAGCCTTGGGAAGCTCCTCTTGTCCGCCTCCTCGAACTTGCATACACAACCGCGTTTTGCCTGATTCATCATGCATCCTCGAAGGTGGAAGACCCAGGCTGTTGCTAGGAACCCGGCCAACTGTGGATCTTCTGATATGATTGTCATTGTGCTTACACGTGAGTCTTTCAACAGTATTATGAATGCAGCGAATCGTGTTTGACCCAGAAACGTCAGCTCGGACATCTTGACAACCCATTGCTGAGCTCACAAGAGCCAGTACGACGAAGAGGATCCCGAGGTCGTGTCTCAGCTTCTCGACACAAAACCTCGCCCCGTTGAAACGATTCATATTATTACAACAATCCGAGCCCAGCTATTACCAGGAATCTTCAATTTATGCAAGCTCCTGATTGTTACAAAATTCAACCTGTCGTTCAAAAGTCGCCGCAAAGGTGTTCCAGCAAATTCATTCAGACAGCTGTTCTTGCCCCGGCCCTCACCATGCACGCTGCAGGTGCACAGAGATGTTGCCTGTCAAGCCGATCCACTTCTGAACTGTTGTGCTGACATCAATACAGACTTGCGTGCTGATGCAGAACTCGACAGAACTCCATCACGGCTGAGCTGGCTATTTACACCTCCCAACGATGTCAGTGTCTACGATTACGATTTGAACAAGACAGCAACAGCGCAGAAGGGGAATGGTCCCTAACCTCTCTATCTGTCATTCTCTGATACACAGACAACACCCACAAACTGAAGCTCCTGCTACGCACCCCTCACCCGCGCATCTTCCTTACACCTCCTTGAATTCACAATGCCGGGAACTAAACGGTGAAGCATCTCCTCTTGAAAAGGCAGGTCAGCCCTCCACTCCTCTCATCATGTGCTGTCTTCCTCTGCGCTACTCCCCTTGCAACATTCTCGCTTGTCTCTTCCCGCTCCCTTCCCCCATTGCGCCTGCGTCCGCCGCGGGGTCGCATCAACGGGCAGATCATGAACATATCATGAAAGGAGTGGTGGCGAAAGAGGCAAAGCTGGGGGGTGGGGTTCGTACTCACAAGGGTGGTGGCGACGTGAATTTCGAATGTACCCGTCTCTTTTACCAGCATGAAGGGGGTACATACACACTTCAGGGCAGGGGAACGGAATCCCGGCCTCGCATACAAAAAGAAGTACCGGTGGTGTTGGTCTAAGGATCTCTCATGCAATGGGGGGTGGGGGTATGGTGCTTACATTGTGAGCAGGGGTCCTATAGTAGGATATCGGGTAGTATCCATGGGGGTAGGGTACACATAGGATTGCCAAACGTCCATCTTCCTCTATATGTGGGGTGGGAGGCCGGGGGGAGGTCAGGGGTGGCCCTGCAGCTAGCTGGATGGCACGGTAGCACACGAATGTCTCCTATACATGGCCAAAAAGGTAGCTCCCAACGTTTTTGCTCATTGCCGCGGATGGGGATCGAACCCATGACCTTTGGATTATGAGACCAACGCGACTACCAACTGCGCCACCACGGCTTGGGAGATGCTGCTCTGGTGCCAACAAGGATTTATATACTAGGTATTCAACTGGATGGAAAAGGGTGGGTTGATACCCACCTCTTCTAATACCAGGTCCTGTGATAGGGTAGACGGGGTAGGGTACCCAAAGGGTCGAAATCACCCGAGCACGTGGGGTGGGTTGTCGACACTTGCTCCAAAGAAATTGAAAAGACTTCTTTTCAAATTGTCCGTCACAGACAGACATTGAGCTGACCTCTTGGCTGGATATCAGGATGATACCACCCCAATTACAGACCTCGGTGCAGGGGTGCAGCATGATTGAACAAGTCCTGGTTCCGGACCTCGATGACATTGCTATTCCAATGAAATATGGCGTGCAATACCTGCCTAAAAGCGACCTAAGATCGGAAAG
This sequence comes from Guillardia theta CCMP2712, assembly GCF_000315625.1. Lineage (NCBI taxonomy): Eukaryota > Cryptophyceae > Pyrenomonadales > Geminigeraceae > Guillardia > Guillardia theta. Next base: position 5,994 of record NW_005434411.1, read on the forward strand.
ATTTTCTCAAAAGATCCTCAAAACTCGAGCAGATCACGCCATTATCAAAACAATTATTTTTTATGCTGACAATTGAATCTATAATCGACATATAATAACGAGCATATATTGAGGCCATGAGTACCAAGTGAATTTTAAAAATAGCATCATATCATCTTCATTTGTAAATATCTAAGCCGTGCATGTCATCAATGAACACGTGTGGTAGTAAAGATTTTGTAAAGACTATCTGCAGATCGAAGTTTTACCACAGGGAAGGCGCATAGAGAGGAACAGCAACAACTCTGTAGGGCATCGACGAGCCGTCGGATCAGAATACAAGCACAAGAACAGGAGCAAGAAACAATCAGCGTAGCAGGAGAACAAGAGTGATCGAGACTGACTGAGCTCCTAAGGCCTCCATCTGCTCGGTTTCTGGGGGGGAGACGGCTGGCTCCGTCCCGAGATGCGCTCGTGCTCCCGCGCACAGCAGAGTCTCATAGTTGATTTATCAAGTCAACGAACGTTCGAGAAGTCCAATGCAAAGGAGAAGCATTCAACTGTGAAAGTTCTTGAGCTTGAAGTTGAAGAGGCCGAGCGTCATTCACCTTCTCCTCATGATTTTGGTCGCAATGATTGTGATGCCAAGACTGAGGCGGCTGAGTACCCTAACTGCAACTCCCAGCTTCTCAAGATTCTCTTGAATATTTGGTAGAAGGCGGGGGTGTCGGACTGAACATTATTGATAGATGTAAAATATCTTGTTCTCATGGAGAATCTTTTGTTTTATTATTTAAATTGTTTTCGGCATATCTGGCTGCAGTCTTGTTGTCTGCCGTTTGTCCACAATGCTCATGTATCCCTGCTTCAGATCCAAAGTGATGGTAGTCCCCTGCCAAGTCTCGTTGAGCCACATGGCATCGAAGAGGAAGGGTCACCTCGATGAAGGACAGCCCGAGCACGAGCAGCCGGGCTGTTCCAACAGCTTCAGTGGGGTCATCGGGCAAGGAGAGCTCTCACATCGAAACTTGGGCCATGGGATGTCGACGGGTGTGGTGATGGGGTTGCGAGCCTGGTAGTGATGGGTGAGGGACACGCGAGAGATACTGACACGCTTGTACCTCGATCTCCACTCCTCCCTCCGTGCCCTCCAGGCTCACTGAGACTTTCTTCCACAGGCGAGCCTTGCTGTCGCGCAGCGATCAAACGCATGCCTCGCCTCTCCCATGTATACCTGCTGATCTTCTTGCTTGCATACAGGAACAATATCTCCTCGTAGAGCTGAAACTCCACTGAGCTCGTGCTGCCGCCAACTTCTCCCGCTCACCTCCCTCGACATTGTCAGCCCTGTTGTTCCGCTACGGGCATTTCAGAAGCTTGAGAGGATACACTTGTTCTCTCACGTGTCAACTATCGTGTATACAGGGTCATCGCCTGTGATGCGTCAGGGACAGTATGATCAGCACACAGCCATCGACCAAAGTCAAGTTTGTATCCGTTGACAGTCATCGAGTTTGCCAGGCCTGCCAGGCTCGTTCATGACAGAGAACCGTAGAGCAAGTCTCTTCACAAGCGTAATGCTGCACAGGATCTCCGAACACACGCAGATCTTGCAGTTGAATGAGAGAATGGCTGCTGCAACCTTGTCATCCCCCTTCACCCCACAGTCACTTCACGTTGCCCATTACCCACGCGCAATGAGTGGCCTCGTCGAGAGGACCAGACTCTTGGAGGTAGAGAGATCGATCTGCCTGTAGCGCTTGTCATCCCTCCCTCCCTCCCTGCCTCCCTGCCTCCCTCCCTCCCTGCCTCCCTGCCTCCCTGCCTCCCTGCCTCCCTGCCTCCCTGCCTCCCTGCCTCCCTCCCTCCCTCCCTCCCTCCCCTTGTCTACATGGAAGTGAAGTCAGTTTGTCCCAGGAACGTGGGCCGGATATCGTCCTCCCGCTCCTGCCCTCAACCGTCAGCTCACGGGAGGGACATGAAATTCACCTTGATGAGCCCCAAGAAAACTCCCCCGGGCCGGGCGACCAGCACGTCGCTCAGCACGCCGAAGACCAGCGGGATCCCGCCCCGGACACCTCGGACAGCTCCTGCGATTTGAGGGAGGGCAGGTTGAGAGAGGAGGGAGAGGAGGGGAACGGGGGAGGTACAGGAAGGGGACAAGAATAATCTGACAAAGCAACTGCTGCTCACCAGCAAACGCTGCTCCTGGACCTGTCGCATTGAGGAAGGATATTCTTGCCTGCAAAAGAAAGTCAGAAAGGGAACAAACAAGTTCGGAAGGAGAAGAGAAATAAACAAGATCGAGGGAACGGGGGAGGGTAATCAGTAGGGGGAAGGGAGGTGGGAGGGCGGGATGGTCGAGAAGGAGAAGGACAAATCGGCAGAAACTTTCCGTCTTCCAGACGACCTCTCCTTCCTTGGCTGCATAGACCTTGATGACAGATTGGCTCAAGAATGAAGCAGTGTAGACCATGCACACCTCGTAGGTCGGCGCCAACCCGCTGTCGCTCCCCTGACCCTTATAGCATCCCCAGCGCTGCTGGCGAGTCAGCGAGGCAAGGCCTCATGCTCATGTTGCTACCTGCGTGCATGAACCGGCAACAGTGAAGAATGGAGATCCTGTATCGACCTGACACCGGCACGTCACAGGCAGCGCAAGACAATCGCTGCTCAGGCACCACAGCACGGAAGGGGCCTGCATCGTTGATGTTGAAGAAGATGCAGTAGCTGTCATCGCAAACCTGCAGGGGGATGCGAACAAGACTGAGATGATCAACATTTAGCACGGGAGAGCGTCACTCGAGCTTCGTACCTCCCGTCCTGTCCCCAGGGATCAGCCTGGCAATCTGCTAGGACATAAGTTTAATGGAGAGCAGGAAGCGTCAGTGTTACCTTGTTTGGTTGTCCAGTAAGATAGGAGGATGAGGAGGAAGCGAGACAGCAGCGTCCTCCTTCGCCATGCTCCTCTGACGTCTTCCAGCGATCCGGCAGGACTAAGACGCGAGACTGGCGTCTCAGCTCGCAGAATCCCTCGCACCCCTGCTCGACCGACAGATGCTCTGCTCCAGCTAGCCCGCGAGAAGCATGGAGCTGGAGCGAACAGCATGGGTCCTCGCAGGGAAGGACGCTGAGGTTCGAAGAGGAGGAGAGGAGCGAGGAGGACAAGCAGGAGCAGGAGCAGGAGCAGGATCGGGGGGCGAAATGGTTGGGATATTCCAAGCCAGCCTCATGGTATCCTATAGACTTAAAATAAAGGCAGTAACTTTGATATAGTCCAAGTGTGGTAGAGAAGGCGCAGATCGTTTGTACCTTCTCGCCGGGACATCTAACGCGATGCTAAGACGGATCATGACGGTGATGGCGACCATGACGATGGTGAGAGGAGCGACAGCTTTCACCAGCTCCGCTCCCACCACAGCCTCCCGCATGTTCTCCTCCTCCTGCCCGAGGATGGCCTCCTCGGCCTCGCAAGCTTCGTCCTCCTCGGCCAAGAAGGGTAAGATCCTGGTGCTGGGGGGGACAGGCTTCGTAGGCTCCAACGTAGCTCAGCTCGCGATCGAGAGAGGATACGAAGTGAGAAATTCTGAGGGTCGGACGTCTTGCTGACCTCGATGCGCCATGGCAGGTCGTTGCCCTGAGCAGGAGAGGGGAACCCACGGGAGCAAGCAGGTCTGGCGCAGCCAGCAAGATCGCATGGAGGAAGGGAGACGCGACGAAGAAGGCCGACGTGTGCATCTTGATGCTGTTGCGAGTACCATGACCTGTTGCATGCAGATAGAGAAGGTGATGGAGGAAGGAGGCTTCACCGCTGTGGTGCATGCGATCGGGATGCTCTTCGAAACCGAGCTCAACAAATACGTGAGAAAGGAGGAGAGGAGGGGAGGTCAGTCAAGTTAGGGTCGAGCATGGCAGGCGTCGGGATCAGGATCTGTTCCTCGAGCTGGGTCGACGTACGATGAGATCACGAGGCAGGTGAGGGAGTTTGCTCGAGCTCTTGTTCTGTCCTGTGAAGGGGAAGCCTAGACAGCCTTCAATGCCATGGAGGCCGCCGCTTCCTCTTCCTCGGCGTCCTCGGACCCGATTCCTTTCGCGTTTGTCTCAGCAGCAGAGGTGAGATGGACGTTCGACAAGTCGTTCGAAGGAACGCCGGTAAGAGGAAGCGAGTCTGCGACCAACATGACGCGCGGCAGCTTGACTGGCTGCGACGATACCTCATAGCCAAGCGAGCTGTGGAGTCCGAACTCATCGATGTCTATGGGGCAGGAGGATTGTGAGACACTCTGCTCCTCCTCCTCCTCCTCCTCCTCCTCCTCCTGCTTTCTCGCTTCTGTCTTCTTCCTCTCTCATTCTGGGCTAGGCTGAAACCGATCATCGTCCGTCCAAGCCTCATCTGGACTTGGGACAGGCCGGGGTGAAACTCATGAGCCTGCTCTTCCTGTGGTGACGTCTGCCGGTCAGAGCGCTCCTGCCTGTCGCTGCCTTCACCTTCGGGAATAGGCTGGGCCTTCCTTTCGTCGACAAACCTGTATCGCCTCCTCCTCTCTTCCTCCTCTCTTACGCTTCCTCCCAGGTTCAAGTGTCCACGCTGTCCAAGGCCATCTTGAAGGGCCTGGAGAGCAAGAGCGAGAAAGGAGTGTACAACTTCGAGGGGATGGAGCGACTAGCCAAGGAGTTCTAGATGCAAATCAAGGCACATCGGCTGTGGTCGCGTTGGACATGCAAGTGAAGGTCGACATCTTAATTTTCCTTTACCAAAATTCCCTTCACAAGTAGGAGGTGCACAGCTGGTCGGTCCTCCAATGGAAATGTCCCACCACACAAAAGAAGTGCAAGAAAGCAGCTGAGAGCACAAGCTGCGGGTCAAAGTTCGTCAGTCGCTCCCAGCAGCGTCAGAGCTTGCAGAGCTTACGATGTGCCAGAGCTGATGGGAGCTGAAGACGATATCAAACTTGCCTGCATCCATTGGGATCAGATGGGGCTACGAGAGGAAGGAGCATGGACCTGGCCAGTAGCGCTCGGGGAATCGGTAGTAGTAAATCACACTCCCGAGAGCGTAGATGCCAATCATAGCCGAGATGTAGACGAGGCCTGGCGTCCAGCATGGCTCGCCGTGGAGGTAGCTGCGTTCGCATGTCAGTTGCCTCCTGTCTCGTTCCCTTCCTCCGCCCACCGGAGCAGGAGATGACCGCACGGGACCACAGCGAAAAGAGCGTTTCCACTGACAGTGAAGGTGAGGGGCAGGAGAGCTGTCTGAGGAGCAACCAGACCTGTAGACCAGCACCCGCATGAGGCATGAGGAGGGCGATGGTTTCAACCCGCTGACGCGACAAGTCACAAGTAGCCGAGGTTTGACAGGCAACAAGACATGTTGTATGATACAAACCTGTAGATTCCAATTCCTGCAGAAGATATTGAAAACACTGCGATGATCGCCTGCCAGAGCATCAGTCTGTCTAACTGTAACAACATCGTCGGCACACCAGGTACATGTTTCGAAGCGACACATCGCAATAGAACCCATAGAAGATGGGAGGAACGAAAGAACCTCCGATCAAGATCGAGATGCTGGCAGACGGAAAGAAGATCAGTATCAAGACATCTTGTCAGTACCAGGAGATCCAGTGCTTACCCAGCATAATCCAGAAACAAGAGAACATTCGCTAGAGTCAAGCTGTGGCAGTTGAAAAGGTGATACGAAGCACTGGAACCTCGTAAGCACTAGTTTACCGGCATGCTCAGCATACCTCGTGAGAAGACATGTGAAAGCAGAGAGCAAGAAAATGACAATTGGCCATCTTTCAACGATCGCCTGAGAGTTTAACGTCTCTCCGTTGATCTTGAATCGATGGAAGAAATCTTGGTTGATCACTTCTCGGACTTTCTGCATCTCGTGCACCATTTCTCCTTGGATGTTCACAGATGCGTGTATCAGCGCCCTGCCATCTTTCGTGAAATGCCATAGCAGCATCGACACTTTCTTACCTCTTCGCTGCCGATATCCCGTTGTTCAGAGCAGTAGTGACTGAAGACACTTCAGAAGCTGTGTACTCTGCCCACTCGGAGGGGCTCAGGCCCCAGACGAGGCTGTTGTGATCATCGATGTGGCCCATGCTGGTTGTGATGGAGGAGACCTGATCCTGCAGCTTCTGCTTCACGCTGGCAAGTCTTCGCACTAGATCTGCCCAGCACATCACGCAGCCTTCCATGGAGACGGAGCCCAGCTGAGAGAGCTCGTGCCTGATGGTCTCAAGCGACTTATCAAGGTTGTGCATGGCATTCTCAAGCTTCTCTTGCACAAGAAGCTGCGCTGCATGTGCTTCTTCCGCCATGTTGCGTCCCATCTCCTTGGTATTCGCCTGTACAATCTCCCGCCAGCGCTCGAGGCCTGGCAGCTTGAATTCTGCATGCTTCAAGATATCCTTGGCGGCCGCGAAATGTCTCTGAGCCATGCTGAAGGCATACTTCTCAGGAGACAAGCCAGTAAAGTTAGTCTGGTTCGAGCAGTTAGCACTACAGAAAGCGCTGGCATTGCTGCCTCCGATCGGCATGCTCTGCACTACACTGCGAACCATCCTCTTAGGTCGTTCGAAAGCAGGCATGTCCTTCACGTAGAAGAGGAGGCACACAAAGAGGATGCTTCCCAGCAGGTGCGACCAGACATTGATCGTCTCATTGTGCAGCTGAAACATGGACCGGATGCACTGCCAGAACGAGAGGCCGAGGCGGTATCCCCGGAAGATGTGGGAACCCTCGCTCACCATGTAACCCCACCGCCCCTGGCAGTCTGTGATGGTGTAATCGATGCCAGGCTTCAGGCCGACTGGAGAGGACAACACCTTCCTACATTTACGTTGACGTAGCCCTTGCTTTCCCTCGCTCGCACAACCAGAAGGAGTCTCGCATGAGCTGTTGGTAGCATGAATTTCTGCTGGATCGGACATCGTGCTTGATCTGAACGAACAGGGTGGGTCGGTCCGAGTCTGGCGGGGACAAGTTCTGGTACTGCGTCTAGTTCGGTGCCTCTTCCTCCCCTCTACCTCTCCTCGGGTCCTGCCTTGCAGCTTTTGTTTCCTCCCTCCTCCCTCTGCACTCTCAGCTCTCTAACTCTCTCTTCTTCCCCACGTCCTGCTCACTCCCTCCCTCCTTCTTCCTCCCTCCCTCCCTCCCTCCCTCCTCCTCCCTCTCTCGTCCTCTCCCCCTTGAAAGTGCTCGCCCTGTTCACAAGCCCCGTAGCTCGCCGTGAGCATGCTCAGACACTTTTGAAAAGAGGTTGCTGAATCCCTCTTGTAAGTTGAACTTTTCCTAGGAATAATTTGAAATCACAAGACAGGATTCTCCTCTACTGCTGACGAAAGAGAACGGTCCGCCTCAGAAAATCTCAGTACTCAAGGCAGGGCCCGGTCCCTGGCCTGGGCCCGGGCCGGGTCGCCGTCACTGAGCCGGGACGCCCATCATCCGCCCCCTTCAGCGTGTTCAAGCAGGTCGTTCACTCAGATAACCCCCACCCCCTCTTTGTCTAAGATTCACCCCTACTCCGAAGGGTAATTCGACCCCTTTGAGCAAACAGGGGTCTTGTCTCTCTCTCGACCATCCTTGTGCCGTACCCTCACCCCCTCCGGGTCCTGACCCCTACCCCCCATCCCCCCGTGCCCTCAACGAGCCTGTAACCCCAGAAGTACATTATTAAATTTACTATGAGTACGGCTTTAAGTACCCCTGGTACCTCGATAACACCCTCACGTATCTCGTCGAATGGGCTATTGAGGACCCCTCCTTTATCCTACCCCCTATACCCCAACCACCCTACGGGTACTTGTCGCACTGACAAAATTTTGAATCAGCCGGTACTCAAATGTATAAAGATTATAGACTTGAAATCATATTTTGTAATATTATTTTATTATGTATCAGCTGAAAGTACCATGAATGATAATTATACCAATGAAAAAAATATATTTAAAGATTTTTTTATATAAGTTCTGAATACCTTGGTACCACTGATGGAGCCACTACGCAGTTTACTCCCTAGAATATTTTACATATCTTGGTACTATTGCGTGGTTTGTACCTTAATTATTACTGTTAAGCTAAATGAGATACCGCTGTCTCCCGTACTACCTTCTGACAGAGAGGCCTTTCTACAAATCTTTTAAATCGAACCAGTAAAGTAGGTGCGGGGGGTGGGGTAATTGTGTATAAGGGTAGTGTAAGGAGGGGTCATTCTAGAAGACTCTTGTTTGAATTAGAAAGGGTGGGTACTCTGGATGATTCATGGACGTCAGACGGGTTGAACTACCGAAAAGGGGGTGGTGAGACCGGTGGGGATGTGGGGTGATCAAGGGAATAGGTAGGGGTACTGGAATTATTGGAAGTAAGGGATGAGATCAGACAGAGGGAGCAGACGGGGGTGGAGCGCACAGAGGGGGTGGAGGGGGCGGGGCGGTGAGGAATTGAATACTCTGGAAGGGGTGGGTCATAAGAATATGAGATGCTGGTACAGATCATTGTTAATTAAATAACAATACCATACAAATAATAGGTTCACCTGGGGGTCATTTGAAACAGAAGTTGAGGGTCTGGAGACACGACGGGGGAGAGAAGGAGTCAGCGCGCCATTGTCGGCGGAGAGGACGACAAGGAGGAGGGGAGGGGATCGACAGGACGATCGGAGCACCTGTTCTGATTCCTCCTTTCACCTGTCGCTTGCTCTTTCAAGCTTCTCCTGGAGGCAGGGCGGGTGATTGACGTTCTTTCGAAACCAGAGAGTTGGTGCTGATGCACAGGCAGTTGGGAAGTGATTCGAAGTGGGCACAGTTGAAAGAACATGCGGCACGATGAACAATTCTCCTGAATGACGTTTCATCTTGATCAACTATTCATCAAAAAAGGGGCTCATTGAAGATTCATCTATCATTTAGCTTGATACGGACACTTGTTGATCCATACCTTGTTACTTTGAATTTACCAACACCGAATGGAGTGTAGGCCTGAGCTTTGCCTCTAATATTTGTTTGCGATTCGATTTTACCTTACTTGGTTTGAAGCTGACCATTTTGAGAGCTCCGATACCTTACCCTGAGATTCTAGGAGGTTTGTTTCGGTACAAGCCTTTCGAACAAGCCTTTCGTTGATTAGCCAACCCCTTCACCCTCTTCGTTGTGACCATGGACGAAGGAGTCATGGATCTTGATTCGAACTCAATGTTTCTAAATGAGCTGTTCGGTGATGGGCTAGAATCTGGGGGGCAAGATGGCGAGCTAGCCTCGGACAGCTTCTTGAACCTGGGTCCTGCACCCTCCGACTTCTCGGGGTCGAAAGGGGAATTCGACTCTCTTGAAACCCCAGAATCTCTCTTGTGGGGCGGTGAACAACTTCCTACTAGTGGGCCAGCTAGACCTCCAACAAGCGGTCCTCCAGCTCAAACTGAGACCGTCGTTTCACCACCTCAGCTTGTCCGACAGGGCTCTGCCTCGGGACGACCGCCTACAGGAGCCAGGACATCGTCGTCAAGTGGAGCAAACAAGCGTCGAAGTAGTGGAAATCCGTCAACTCCCCTGAATTCGTCATTAGATGATGGTCAGAATGGCGCGTCTCACCCTCAGATGGACACATCTGGCGATCAAGGTAGTGGTCATGCAAGAATGCAAGTCTCTGGGAAACAGGTAGCATGCGATTGATATGTGTTATGTTAGAAAGTAACCTGATACAAATCCAGCAGCAACAGCTTCATCATCAGATGGTGCAGCAGCAACAGGCACAGCAGCAGGCACACATCCAGCAGCAGCATGTGCAACAGGCGCAACAGCACATGCAAGGCTCCATGCCGAGCGGATGGTCCTCATACGGAGGTCCTCCGAGTCGGGGAAGCTCATCATCGAATCTTGCTGCTCATATGGGGCCAGGAATGCAATCGGCCTCAGGCCCAAGCATTCCCGATGGCATGTCCATGGCTGGTATGCCTGCGGCTTCTATGCCTCAGTCTGCCATCTCACAAGCAATGATGTCTCATGGAGGGCTACCTCCAGGAGCTGTAGGCAGCAACATGATGCCGAATGCCATTCAAGGATCCGGAATGTCTCAAATGGGAATGCCCTCTGGAATGAGTCCTGGAATGTCGCAAGGGAATATTTCCCAAGCAAATTTAGTTCAAGCAGGGATGCCGCATGCAAACCTTGCACAGGGAGGGATGCCCCATCCAAGTATGTCGCAGCCGGGCATGTCGCAGCCGGGCATGGCACAGGCAGGTCTCTCACAGCAAGTAAACATGCCTCCTGGTGCTTTGAACCCGAATGTTATGGGTGCTGGTGGGATGAATCAAGGTAGTGTAATTTATCTGGGAGTGAGATACGTCCTTGATTGCATGTCGAAAGGTGGAATGGTGCAAGGATCGATGATGCCACACAACCAATCTGGACACATGCAGGTGATGACTGCAAGAATCGAAGATTAGCATTAAATTGCTGATGTCACAGATGGGATATCCATCTCCCGGGCAAGGGCAATCGTTTCCGGGTCAAGTATGAAACATCAATTTTCAAATGAAGTACCTGCATTGTTCTTATAGACTTTCAGGTTGGGGGACAAGTACATCCACATGCTCAATCGCAGGTAGAATTTGACCTCGTTCCTTTTTGTTGATTGTTCTAAACATAATTGCAGCTTCAGCAACAGCATTCTCATTCTCAGTTGCAGCAGCAGCAGCAGCAGCAGCAACACCAGCAGCAGCAGCAGCAGCAGCAGCAACAGGTGCGTCTTCTTGTTTATTGCTGCACTCTGTTCCATCGGATTTTTGTTTTTGTTCCTAAATCCAAATTTCTACAGCATGCTGGCATGCAGCGTGCTCCGTATGCTATGCAAAGATCCCATTCTTCACAGAATATGGCGGCTATGAGCCCTCAGCATGCAGGTGTGTGACCCGAATCTTGATGTCTTGTTCTGAAATGACGTTGATTTAAGCTCATGGAGGGCAATATCCTCAGCAAAATATGTCTCCGCACGCACAGCATATGCAACAGGTATTTGTTGAGTCTTGTTCATTCTTTGAAGAAGTGCTCTGCTGTAAATGTATGACTTTCATCCTTTTCTTCTTTCTGGGAATATCAGCAATCTCAACAACATCCTCAATCGGTGAGATTTGCTTGTGAGTGCAATCAAATTGATCTGGAATTAGATGCAAGGATACTCAAGAGATTCGATTGGACAACCAACAAGCGCACAGGTGATAACTTGTGTCATGTTCATTTCGTTTTGTCAATACTGAGATATGCACATAGATACAGCAACAAAGATTTCAAGCGATGGTGAGTGTCTGCAGAGAGAACAACTTGCAGCTGGATTCATAGTTTGAGTTCTTAATTTTTCTTGAATCAGCAGGGCTCTGCTGGACAAGGTCAACCAAGCCCTTCACACTCTATACAATCTCCACAGCAAGCGGCACCGCAGCAGGCATCTCCAAGTGTTCAGCCCAGCCCTCAAGGCCCTCAGCAGCAGCTGCAAGCGTACGTGTACGCTAGTCATGTTTGATCCTGATTTTGGCTTTAGTCAGGGCAGTGGACAGATGTCATCGGCATCGTTTCAGAGTGTGGGTGCGCGGCTTCAAAGCTGTCAGGTACTGTAGTTTCTCTCTCAGTCTGTTGTGCCTGAAGCACTTTCTAGTCGAGACTTGTGGAAGCATTGCAACGCTGTTCGTCTCTACTAAATACTGCCAGGTGGATTTAGGAGATTCAAGTATTTTCTTTTAACCCTTTTGTAGGAGAATCTGCCCGCAAGAAACCGTTATGCAACTACAATCTCACATGCCAAATCTAGCTTTAGAATCCGCACATCAATACCTCGTTGCTGCGCAGCAGGAGTTAGCGTCCTTGGCAAGGTCATCGAATATGTCGCAATCCATGGCTAGCTCGCATTCTTCTTCGAGCATGTCTGGGGCTGGTGTGCCCCTGTCTAGAGGAGGGTCCATGACAGGTTCGGGTCCAAACAATCCGATGGCAACTTGGTCACAGAATCAGGCCTTGCAGCAGCAACAGCAACAGCAGGCTGCGAGTCCGTCGGTTGGAGCAACCCAGCACAACCAGCAGCAACAAGCTCTTCAACAGCAAATGCAACAATCCTCGCAGCAGCAGCAGCAACAGATGTTGCAACATCAACAGCAGCAACAACAGCAACAACAGCCATCAGGAATGATGCATCCACATCCTCCCAGCAGGCAGTCAAGTGGTATGCTTGCAACCGCGGGAAGGTACTTGTGATTCCTTCATCATCCGGGATACTCACATGCTTTCAGCCCAATGCCGCCACAGCTTGCTTCACCCATGGCAATGCAAGGCGTCTTTCAAGGTCTACAAATGCAAAGCAATGCTGTGCCTATGGCTGGAACTCATTCTCAATCTCCCATGCCGCCTCACTCAGCTGATGCTCAGTCACAGCAGCAGCAGCAGATGAACAACTCTCAGGTATTGCCGTCTCAATCCGCCCAGGCGAATCAGAACAACTCCAACGCGGGTGGTGGTTCTGGAAACAACGCTCCTCAAAGACCGGTGAAATCTGACATGATGAATGGGTCCCAAGAAGCCGATGAAGATGATCTGGTGATCGTTGGAAGCACTGGTACATTCAGTTCAGACCTTCCCCACGCGAGAGCGCATTGTGTAAATAGACCTTTTCGATCGACAAAAGAACGTGTTGGAAAGGAGGAAGGGGGGAACAACGAGATGTTTTGCCCGAACTGCTTTTGTTACGTATGCGACGTTAAAGCTTCAGATTGTAAAGGTTGGCTCAAGGTTGGACACTGTCATGCTCATGACAAGGACCCATACTGGAGGGCTTTGAGAGAATTTACAAGGGCTGAAATGTTGTCGAACAGTCCGTTGCTGCAAGCACTAGGCTGTGATGAAGCAGCGCAAGTAGAGGCACAAAGGCATGTTTGTAAGCTTCTATTTCTAGAACTCACTTTGTTCGTGTGCAGGTGGTGCGTCAACGGCTTGCTTGCTTTCCACCGTTACCGCGATGGGGACCCGGGGCCAGGAGATACGATCAATCACTCGTTCCAGCATGTGACAGATGTAGCCTCCAGTGCCATGAAGGCGATTGTTGGACATCTATCGGGCCCAAAAGGCCCCCGAACAACTCTTGCAGTTCTTGATGGCATCACATCTGCTATTGTCATCAACACATGGCGCCCTGGTGCAGCACAGGACGCCAAGCACAAGTGGTGTAAGGGAACATACGCGGCCTACAAAGCTATCATCGAGCAACTAGAGAAATACTGGGTTCTTGCAATCGTGCACACATCAACGAGGAGTGTTCCTCCTCAGGCGTTGGCTGTGATGGCAAATCGCTTGAAACGTTTGTCTAAGCTTGCAGCAAAGGAAGTGGCTGGTGGTACCCCGCAAATCTCCCACGTTCCTTTAACGCATGCTGTTAGCGCATGCGAGCGGGGATGGACGCATCCTGTTGTAGTCGCCATTCTTGAAGGACAATGTACAGACTTGTCACAACGCGAAGCTCCGACGCTACAAAGAGCGAGGTTGCATGTGCTCGAGAGGGCGCAAAGGTGGAAAGAGGCTTATCACTATGCAATCTTTCATGGACATGTGGCAAAATCGCTGGCGTACATGGCGAGGGCTGGAAGGCATGGAGATGTTCTTCCGATGGTGTTCAGACAGAGTGCTCTAGCGTGTGGGGGGAAGTGCGTGCCAGTATGCGCAGAGCTTGCTTCATGCAATCAAAGCGACACGGCAGTCAGATTAGCGATGTATTGCGCTTTTGGAGACTACGAAAGAGACTGTCCTCCAGAGCAGCTCATACAGAATCGAATGCCATACGTGCAGTGGATATTGGAGCATCTCACCGGGCACTTGAGTCAATCAGAGTGGCAGCAACGGAATTCCAACCCCTCCAACAACGGGGGAGGTGGAGTTATCGAACCTGCCCGGAGAGACGCGGAGGAATGGGCGAGGCAAGTGTCGGAGGATCTCGTGACACACTTGAGCCAGCCTCTCTCTGAAGCCCCTCTGGGATCGCTCTACTCGGCTGCGACATACACGGTGGAAAGAGCAGCTGCCTTGTGTGCGGTCGCTATGCCGGTGTTGGCCTTGAACTGCGCGAAGCTGTTCTACAGGCTGGGTGACTACTGCGGAGCCGCATCTGTGGTTCTTGTTGCTGGCAACCGGAACCAAGAGGCCTTACTGTGGGCCCTCCAAGAACTTACTCCTAAAGTAGGAATGCAGCCGTTCGCCAGCGCGCTCAAGCAGATACAAATCGAGAGTCTTGAGCCCACGGCCCAACTGCAGGTCGCGACAGCGTATCTGCAGTCATCTGATGTCTCTGCTGCAATCAAGATGGCAATTACGGCAAGTTCCATCGGTGCGCCAGAAGCCCAAGAACTCCCTTACGCGCAATTTGAAAATACCAGGAACTACAGACCTTGCAATTTGCAAAGTTTCATTGATGCCGCTGAAAAATCTGGGGACAGCAACTCCGCCTTGCAACTGGCAGAGCTTCAAATGTGGTGGGAGCCAAGTTGGAATCATTTGCAAGCCTTGCAACGATTGTCTTCTCCTCAGAAGTTCTCTCTGAGACAACAACAGCTCCAATCCCTTGCACTGAATGATTCACGATTCAAACTAGAAGTCAGATTCGAAGTGCTTGTCAGAGACGGGCTGCATTCGAGGGTTAGTTTCATTGCTATGACGTTCCATCCGATTTACTTGTTGCAGGCTGCGGCAATATTGGCTTCTGTAGCTGAAGAGGATGTGAACGCCGCTGTAAATGCTGTAAAGGTTTGGCTTTTCTACATCTTGGTTCTTCATTTGACTCAAGGCCAGAATGGTTTGGAAGCACTAGGGACAGACGTGATAAAGCAACCCAACGGCATTATAGATGCCATCTGGCCTTGGTTAGAACAGGTAAGCACTTTCAAATCAGTGAAATTACACTGACAATTAACTTGATAGATCGTGAGCAATGGGGAAGCCGCAGATTCTGTGATGGAGGTTAGTACAAGAATGGATATCATGTGTGAAACACAACTAATCGTGGTCTAGTTCTTGTGTCCGACACTGTCTTCAAAGATTTTGCCGTTGTATGAACAGGTTTGATGTAGTTGTTTGACATTCTCCTTCCTGACATGCTATGCAGAACGTGGAGACATGGTTCAAGCACTGCCAACAAAATGTTGTCAACTCACAGACCAAGACCACCATGAGGTCGGCTGAGCTTGTTTGCCCGATGCTTGTGAACAAGTTGCAGGTCATGGTTAATACGAGCCCGACGCATGTTCTATGCTACCGGCCAAGGGGAACAATGGGAGAGGAGGTCAAGTTTGCTTTGCTGCCCCCTGAGGCTGATAGATCATTGCAGATTCTCCGACCTGACAAACACATTGCGTCGGAAGAGTTCGCTCTCCGCAGTGTGGCAAGATCTGATATCACCAGATGGCAAGTCCATCGATCCCAATGAGTTCAACGCCAACCAGCAGCAGGTTGTGACGTGTGATGGTTTTGACGTCTGCGAGTAACTCGAGATGCAGGGCGGAGGAAGTCTCAGTTTGCCTCAAACTCCTCTGCCTCAAACTCCTCTGCCTCAGACGCCAGGAGTTCCTTGAATGATTCTATTAAACTAAAGCCACCTCATCATCGGAATGACCATCGTTGTAGTCGATTGTGTGACAAGACAGAATCATCGCGTCTTCCTCTATTGATGGCTATCACAACGGAACGAGGGCAGCAGATATCCCTGCTCGCTTCTTCTTCTTTATTGTACACGGAGGCACTTCAAGCAAAACGATTGCCAGTCCTACCGCCGCCCATGCCGCCCATTCCTCCCATTCCTCCCATACCGCCCATGCTATTGGGATCGATGCCGGCTTGCTTCATCTTGTTCATCGCCTGTGGTAAGGAGGTGAGGAGGATCAGGAGAGTGAAGAGGCCTCACCCTCTCTCCCATCTGCTGCATGTACTCGGGGTTGTTCTTCATCATCTCCATGTGCCTGCGCATCGATGGGTCCTTCATCATCTGAGCCTTCATCCTCTCCACTTCCGCGCCTGCAAGCAACATGTCATGGCCTGTCACTCGTCTTCCAGTCAGTCTCACGGAAGTTGGGATCTTGCATCATCTCCTGCACTTTCTGCATCGTCTCAGGGTCCTGCATGTCCTTCATGGCATCGGCCATCAGGGAAGGGTCTTGCGAAGCATGCTTCATGAACTCAAAGCCAAGTCTGGCATTGTGAGCTCCATCCACCGGCTTCAAGAAATAATATCAGAATGAATTACATGACATCTGAGTTTACACAAGCTGATACAACACATGCAGATCGATGAAAACAGATTGGAAAAACTTGCAATAAACTAGGACTGCTGTATGTCTATGTTCACCTGGTCGCCAGCCTCCTCCTCAACACCAGTAGAACACGTCTTGGGTGCTGGAGCCGAGCTTGAGGAGGAAATGAGGAGGAGGAGGAGGAGGGAGGAGAGGGAGAGGGAGAGCAGCTTCATAGAAACTGGAAGTCCTGCCATGGCACGGCCTCCGTTGTCGGAGATTACAACAGATATACATTTAAAATGCATTAATACCCACTTGCGAGGGTGTTGGTACAAAATAGTGTATGAAATCAACTATAAATAGTTTTTAAATGTGGTACAGTTCGATATTCTTATATTTATTTTATATATATTGTATCAAATCTTTGAGAGACCACAGGTATTTGACTAATTTATAAATACATAATATATCTCTGTACGGCGATGAAGGGGTAGGAGCATTGGGATGGTATTCCAAACCGGTACTAATAACCTCAAAATGAGGGGTACTCAGACACTTGGCGTGTTTGGGCGGTGATGGGGTTCAAAATAACCTGTAATGGGGCACAACCCTTAGTGGTAGGTTTAAATCAGTTTAGTTCTACGATTCGATCTGATTTTCAGTTCAAGTTTGCAGTGGGCCGATCATCGGATCGGATCGGCCCGGCCCGAATCATCCGGTGAAGGCTTCCGAGCCTGGAGGGCGATCGGACTCGAGTCATCGGTCACAATGATGCAGCCCGGCCGAGCCCCCGGGCCCGCGCCCGCCGGGCGGTCCGGGTCGGACGGTCAGCCTGTGCACCGTCACGGACTCGGACGGTGCCTGACTCTGAGCCTCAGCGGTCACGGGTCCGGTCACTGGCTAGCCCGGCCTCAGACTCCCCGCCGAGCGCTCGGCGCACAGCCTGAGTGCGGCGCCGTGCCGGTCACCGGGTCGGACCCGCGCCTGGCCAGGCCCGCGACAGTGACAGTCACGGTCAGGGTCAAGCCTCCTCGACTCTCCTGATTGTCCTCGTACTGATTTTTAACTTAACTTTGAGTAAAGGCCCGCGTACTGGGTCACCGTGACTGCCCGGCGGCCCGGCCCGGGGGGGGCGGGCGGGCGGGCCGCCCACCGGATGCCACTGACCGGCGAGAGTCACTGTCCGTCACGGACTCACAGTCACAAAGCCTGAACTGAGTAAGTCAGTGACGGTCTACCAGTGACGGTCAGAGGCTGTCAGATAGCAGCGGGTTGCACTAGATGCTTTCAACTAACATCCCTCAAATCAGAGACAAAGCAGCTCGGGGATAGATCCACAATCCGACGAGTTCGCAATCAAACGGTCCGAGTAGAGTCGGAGGGTCGTGAACATGGCAGAGACCCCATTCGGAGTTCCCCTGAACCAAACATTGAAGTAGGAGAACAACAATGCGCAGGGAGGTCGCCTCTTCATTCTTTCTGCTTTCAAAACAAGGAGGAATCAGGCTGAGAGGCTAAAGCTCCCGTGGAGTATGTACAGCGAGATATCTACATTGCTATGGAGACAGCCGGTATCCGTATATCCGTAACGGATCACCAGACGTGGCACATGAAGTAATCATTGAAGTCTCTGACCTCGCTTGTTGTGAGGTTGTCGAGAGACTCAGATCCTGTTACAACATGAGAATTTGAACCACAGCGCTCTCTCGACTCACCTATTCTTGCAGCTTCGATGCCAGACAAGATGCCACCGCCAATGACAGATGTTACCACAGCAGCCTTGACAAGAACACGATGAAAGTTTTCATTTCCGCCCATGTGAAAGGCCCTTCGGATCGCAGCTGATGCCTTCATGATCAACTTTGTGGTTCTTCAATTGATTGACAGCACTGGTTTGTAGTGTTGAAACGGAGCAGCAGATTGGCTAGAGATCAAGAAAACACAACGAGAGGAAAGAGTTAAAGGTCGAGAAGTAGCTCAAAAGGAACGATAGCGTGGAAGAGGAGGAGAAGGAGGAGGAGAAGGAGGAGGAGGAGGAGGGAAACGAGCCTACGGTAGATGCAAGTTGTGGGCAGATAGATATAAAGATGGCTACCCTACCCATCCATTGATTACTACCCCTACCCCCATCTTTAGCTTCTCTTAACCCACCTTCATCTATTCTCCACCCACCCCTGTCGTGATGCGCCTTCATCCGTCAAGACCGGTCCACCCACCTTCACTTGGTAGTGCAGTCAGGAGAAACTGGGGGGTAGTGGATGAGAACCTAAAAACTTATAAGTCAGCACTACAACATATTTATAAAATGATGCGACCCCCTGTCGGCCCCCCTTCAGACATTTTCAAGAGTCATCCCTGAAAATCAAAATACTTCATTGAAATATTGAATTATTTCAAATAAAAATGAAAGATTTGACCTTGTTCCAATTTCTAATAGAACTTATATATTGTACAATGTTAAGATTCAGTACAAGATATAACTAAAAATAAATTATAAAACTAATTCGTACAAATTGGATAGAATCAAGTACAAGTAATAACCTTTTACGGAACTTGTTGTTTATCGTTACAATACCGTTACGATGAATGGGAGGCCCAACAGATGGCCTCACAATTATCTGTCAGCTATCAGTCACGGTGACGTCATCCAGCGGCCGGCCCCCATCCGAGTCCGAGTCCGGGCCGGGGCCGCCCGGGTGACTTGAAAGTTGAGGTCGGACTTGAACTCGCAACTTAAGTGAGCCCCGGCTAGTAGTGCGGCCTTTACTCAAAGTTAAAGTTCAGTACGAGGACAGACGGTCAGGCCCTGAGCTGAGTCGAGGAGGCCCGGCTTGACCCTGACACTGTCGCCGCACAGGCCAAACGGCGAGAAGAGAAAAGACAGTGACAGCGAGAACCAAACCTAATCCGATGATCCTGCCAACTGCTGTCCCCCAAACTTAACTGATACCTTCACTTAACTGCGCGCAGGTGAGCCCCGTGCAGCCATTTTCTAGTAACTTGGTCACCGTAACGGTGCCTAGTACTACCGTAACTTAGTAGTAACGGTTAGAGTCGTCGCGCGTCCGATCACCAACCCGAGGTCGCAGTGGCCGTGAGCCGGAGGACCTGCAAGAGAGTCACAAGCCGAGGGGCATGGAGGCGCCGGTGAGACGCGGACTCTCGGGTGACCTGCCCGACGGACTCCGTTGAGAGTCCGAGGCTCTCCTGGACATGTACGCCTCCTCCCTCAGGTTGCTCATCTCTCTCGCCGCAGACCTCTGACTGTCTTGCCCTGCTCTGCCCTGGCCGCGGGCTGTCGGGTGAAAGCTTGAAGCTGAAGAAGTAAGTGAGCTGGGGCCCGAGGAGGAAGTGAAGGAGACATACCGTACTGCTGGTCCTCTGGTTCAAGCTTGTTGGACATGACTTGGCTGTCAGCCCCGTCAGAGTCTCGGCCCCTCCCCTCCCCTTGTCTTCACATGGTGTTGCCGATGTCTTCCGGGCACACTTGCAGCGCAGGATCATAAAATGTTCCAATCTGACGCAGCAAGTCAGGAGGAGGTGAAGGTGAAGGAAGTGGAGAAAGTGAAAAGGAAGAGCAGGAGGAGAATCGTGGCGGTTGCGGTGGAGGAGAGTGGAGGAGGAAGAATGGGGGAGGCGGAGGGGAGGAAGAGGGTGAGCAGGAAGCGGCTGAGATGCCCAACATCTTCGTAGGTGGTCAGGTTATGAGGCTTGAGCTGCTCGTGGACTTCGTGGCAAAGCTGCTGACGAGTCAGACACGAGGGAGGAGAAGCTGCTGGACCTTCTCCAGCCTTCGACGAGCAGCTCCTCGAGGAAGAGGACCTGGTGTGAGTGAGCAACGAGGAGAGGAGAAGGCAAGAGGACGAGGTGGACAAGGTGATGGAGGTCGAAGACGACAACTGGGCGGAAGGAGGACAAGGACAGGGAGGATGAGGACGGGAGCAGCAGGAGGCTGGTTCACCCTGGAGGTCTCGAACGCTTGCGATGCTGCAGTTGGGGACGGCGCTCTCGTTGTAGGTCTCTTCCGGAGGCATCATCTCCTCCTCGAGCTCGACGATTCCCCAGCAAGTCCATGCTTGACCATCCGCACACCATCCCCCCTGCCCTCCAGCTCAGTAGCCAACCTCCTCCTCTCACTCGATCGTCTCGCATGCTAACTCTCCGTGGCTCAACCCTCCTCCGCCACTGCCTCCCTCTGTTGCGCTACTGACACGTAACTCCACCTGCTGCCATCGACGGCGAAGAGCGGCAAGGCAGATGTCGACGAATTCTTGGCGGATCTTGAGAAGCGAGTCAAGACGAACACAACAGGAGGTCGACCAACATCCAGCCTTGATGCGAGCAGCTCCCGCAGAGGATAAAAATCTATCCATCCTCCTGCTGACAACCGACCAACCTGCAGTTGCATTACTGTCCGATAGGTCCGCAGCAGCAGCAGCAGCAGCAGCAGCAGCAGCAGCAGCAGCAGCAGCAGCACTGGTGATCCTCACCAGACTTGCTAGCACAACGATGGTTCTTGGAAAGCGAGATCGAAGGTTGTCAATGCCCTGAACGTTTCCGTCACAAGATTGTCTGACGGCGAGGAGGGGGAGGCAGGAATTAACGAGGGTGCCGGCAGACCTGTAGAGTTGCTGTGGTTGCTAGAGCGATGACACTTGGGCTCACTAGCTGGAGACGAGAGGGTCACTAGGTCGACTCCTCCCTCCTCCTCAGTTACCCTCCTCTCGGCCATCTCCTCGATCAGATTCATCAAGGCTTCCTCCTCCGCCAACAGCTCGCAACTTCTGTTGCCCTTCCCCATACCCCAGGTCATCCCACACACTGCCGGCCCATCCATACTGGCAAAGAAGGCGATCTGGTCATCCTCCTCCTCCTCCTCCTCCCCCCCCCCCCCTTCCGTCTCTCCCACTCTCTCTCCGCCCTCCTGCTGCTGGCAATGTTCCTCAAGTTCCCTTCCTTCGATCGACCCGACAGCCACCAGCAGCCTCATCGTCTTCCTCAGCACGCGATGTGCCAGCGGACCTGCGCGAAGGTGAGGAGGAGGAAGTTCGAGGATCGCGCGACCAGCTGAGACTGTCGATATCGCACATGTGCCCTGAGAGAAAGAAGAGCGTCAGAAAGACAGAAACAGCGACAGAGAACAGGGAACAGGTCAGGGCCCACCAGAAGATGTTGTGTGATGATGTTCTTCGCCCTCATCTCCTGCTCATGCGTGAGAGATCGCATTCTCTCTCCTCTCCAATCACCATGTTGCTCTCAGCTTCCTCCAACTTCTCACGTTGAACTGCCTCCATCACCTGTGACCCGACGTCTCAACCGCAAGTCGCCTCGACTTGTTCTCATCTCCGTCACCTCAGGGCAGACTGTCTGCAAGTAGTTGCGATGTTGCTCAACCGCCTCTGAGTCCGGCAGGAGAGTCTGGGGGAGAGTGAGACGAGACGAGCGACTGCGAGCAGGTCCACCTCGAGGAGTAGGAAGAGCTCCGCGGCCTCGTGATACCTGCCGCCTGCTCGTCAGCTCCTCTCGTTCCTCCCCTTGCTTCCTGCCCTCACCTCTCTCGCCCCGGGAATCTCGATAAGATTGACATAAGATCTGCGACAAGGTCATCGACACAGCAGGGCAGGCAGACAGGCAGGCAGGCAGGCAGGCAGGCAGGCAGGCAGGCAGGCAGGCAGGCAGGCAGGCAGGCAGGCAGGCAGGCAGGCTTGTCCTCCCACCTGTCAGCCCCGTGCGCCTGATCTCCTCTGGGAGGTCGTCGAGCATCAGCAGCTCCCTCAACTGAACGACAAGAGGAGTCAACGAGGAGCGACAGACGAGGCATGCCCCACCTTCTCCTCTGCTTTCACAAAGTCCTTCGATCCCCTGCAAAATCTCAGTCTGCATGCTCAAATACAAGACCCTTACTTCCAGTAGACTTGTGCTATCAACAACTTCGTCTGCCAGAATCTTATTTCTCGAACCTCCTCTCCTCCCTCCCCTGCCCTCCTCTATCCTCGTCTTACCCGTGCATGTTTGGGGTCCAGCTCCTCTGCTGACTTGAGGGCAGATAGCGCTTGCTCGACGTCTCTGAACAGGAGGAGATGAGGAAAGGCGGGCGATGACGTCAGCAGTCTCACTTCTTGTGCTCCCACTGGACGAGTGCGAAGTTGAAGTAGCAGGGGACGAGAAGCGTTGGGACCTGAGAGGCTGTGAGAAAGTGGCTGCGACCTTAGAGGAGCCGATGACTTGACCTGAACTGTCTGCGCTAAGAGAAGAGCTCGAGAGGCGATGGACTCGAGCTCCTCCAGGTGCTGCCTCTCTGAACAAGCTCGTCAACCCTCGCACATCATCAGTGGCGTCTCTGACTCATCGCTGGAGAATAATGCGACGAGCTTGCAAGATCCTTTCAACATCAAAAGTCAGGATGAGAAGAGTCAAGGATCATGATCGTCGATCGACATCATCTCGATGGTCTAAAAGTATTCTTTGGCATCACTCCCATCACAACTACAACGCTCGTCAACCTCAACCTTCAAACTCATCATCTTCCACGTCTCATCTACAACAACATGCTCATCTTCCTGCCCAGTCCTTTCTTCTTCATCTTCATCGCAGCGATGAAGAAGAAGTCCTTTCTTCTTCATCCCCTCCTCATCGCCCTCACCATCTTGAGGTGCGTCAGCTCGAGCAGCACGAGCATCAGAGAGATCTGCACTTCCCGCGCCTCTGCAGGGAGGGAGCGACACTCGACCAGCTGAGTCTCCAGCATCTCAATCGCCTCCTTGAGCACTGCCGGAGCGTTAGAGGCGAGCGAGTCCGAGCGACGCTCACCTGCTTCTCCTTCCGTCTTCTTCCCCGTCAGCTTCATCAGCGTCTTTGCTCGTCCTGCCAGGCTGACGGCATTCCCCAGCCGATCCTCCGGGTCCACCTGGACGTGACAGCAGGCCTGTCAACCAGCTGGGCAAGAGCTCCCTGCTGACCTGCAGGGCGAGAGCTGACAAGTACTCGGCCGCATCGAAGTACTCATGGACGCTGCGAGCTACATGAGAGGAGAGGAAGAGAAGAATTGGAAGAGAGGAAGAACACGTGGAGGAGATCGAGTGAGGATGATGGAGTGAGGATGATCGAGTGAGGATGATCGAGTGAGGATGATTGAGTGAAGACTGGACTCATCCTTTCTCGGCTTCTCAGCTCGCTTCACCTGTGCATGTAATTCGCTGCCTCATCCAGCACGCTCCTCAGGGTCTTCTTTGAGACTCCTTTCACCCGAAAGTCCTTCCACAGCAGCTCTTCTCCTATCTTTGTGTTCATGTTGCAAAGTTGATGGTGCGGATCGTTGCGAACGTTCGACCTCGTCTTGTAAGAGTTGTTGAACCTGTCGAGGTGACGAGCCTCCAGCATTTTCACCTCCTCTTCCGTCAACTGCATGCACTTCTTCACAGCCTTGGCTGCGCTCTTACGGAGAGCCTCCTCCTCTCCGCTCGTCTTGAGAGCTTCAAAGAAATCTTTGAAAACTTCCTTCTCGTCTAGTCTATTGATCTTCTCAATGTCCTTGGCATCTTTCTTCGACTCCATGTACTCCATGTCGAGCTGCGAGACACCCACGTTCAGCTCCCTCCCTCCTCCCTCCTCTCCTCTCCTCTCCTCTCCTCTCTCCTCTTTTTCCTCCCTTCCCTCTCTCTGTTTCTCTCTCCTCTCCATCACCAGGTTCGGGGTAGCATACATGAAGGTGGCATACAAGGCTGTGGTGAGAGCATGTTCGGCAGCTTTGAACGAAAAGAGTCAGGGCAGGTCACAGGAGGAGGAAAAGTGCGACAAGACTGTGCAAAGAGGGGGAGGACGAGAGGAAGATGAGGACCTGGCAGATCTCCTTTTACGAGCCAGAGGAAGCGAAACAAGATCAGCCAGGTCTGAACGTCCATGTAGTTGATGGTGATGGCACGGAGGAGAAGCGGTTCAACAGCGAGGCATCTGAAGGCTCCCGTGACAAGCGACCAGACGGCAAGACAACCAGACACAGACAATATCCGAACCTCTCAAGGCGACGAGCTCGAGGCAGACAACTCGACGACTACAAGCAAGTCAGCACGTGCGTCTCACTCTTCCTGCCTTCACTTGTATCAGAAACTCAGAGAAGCTGACTAGAGCGAGGGTGAAGCACGGGTCCTGCGCACCTCAATCACCCTCTACCCCACCCCTCCTCCCCGTCTCACAGATTTCAGAGCCCTCCTAAAACAATCTTCTGCTCGATTCAAGTCTGGCATGAAAGCTTGTCCCGCAGCTGCACACCCAGTCACGTCTCCTCCTTCACCTCCTCTTTCCCGTCAGGTCACACTTGCGGAGAGAGGAGCTCCCTTCCAGTAGAGGATGCCAAGCAGGCAGAGAGAAGGCGCGTGCTCCGGTCGTAGCTCTAGCGCTCTCAAGAGCAGCTTCTCCGCTTCCGCTCCTTCTCCGTACGAGAAGAGAAGGATCTGCGATGACGTTGAGCGCGGTCCTCCCCCCTCCTGCCTCACCTCGCCCATCAAACTGACGATCTTGTGGTCATTAGGATCGAGTTCTAATGCTCGTTCCACCAGCCGTCTGATAAATGTTCAGACATGCGGAGGGGAAGGGAGGGGAAGGACGAGCAAGCATTGTCTAAAAGGCAGACAAAGCTTTCTTGCTTCAGACTCTTACCTGCTTTCATCGCACTGCCCATACTCAACCTTCAGCGATGCTAACAGACTGCCAGCTGCGTCAAATCTGATACTCATCCTCTTCCACAAGATCACCAAGCAGCCTGTGTGTTGTTGGGCTCTACCGACAGAGCACTTTCGAACTGCACATAAATGAGAGGAGGAGAGGAGAGGAGAGGAGAGGAGAGGAGAGGAGCAGATCACCATTGCCAATGCTTCCTCAGGTCGTCTTCGTTGCTGCAAGATGATTCCTGTTGCAATCATCGGGCCTGCCGAGACATCAGCGATAAGCGATGGGATGGGATCAAGGCTAAGAACGACGAAGAAAACAAGAGAGCGAGGGTAAAGAGAGCATGGTAATCGACCGGGATCTGCCGGATCCAAATCCATGGCCAGTTTGAAACATTGTATAGACGCCTCATCATCGCTAGATTGATTCCCACGTATCATACAAATTCAGAATCCACAATGAGCACAAACATATGGTAATTTCACCTGGACCTCCAAGACGCCATAGCCATAGACAGAAGCTCGGTCTTGTTTGTAATGTTCTCCTCCGCAAAATCTTTATCCTGCCATCGTTCGTCATGCCTCAAACCGGCAAGTGTGCGGTACCGTGATGGTATACAGCACGTCTCTCCTGTTTCGGTTCTGATGTGATTGAGGCTGGTGACCTCGCTGCACGCGCGTCACGCAAATCGTCGTCGAGCTTTTACTGACTCGCTCACCTGCCCTGGCCTTCGCTCGTACCTGCCACTTCCATGCACCTCTCCACCACGCAGACTGAGCGTAGAAGTCTGAGGTCGGTCGAAGGCGTGCACGTCGAGGCCGCGAGCTAGTGAGAACGCCAGCACAAGACATGCGGGGGCGAAGCTCCGCCTCTGCGCCGCTGAGTTGAGATGCGTCATGGCGCGTCAGGTTCCATGAGTCACCCACTGCTCAAAGAAGACGTGAGAAGAACGAGACGGTCATGGAGTTGGGAAGGAACAAGAGAAGACAGGCAGACAGGAATGAAGCGGGAGAGCCAAGCAGAGACAGAGAAGGGAGGGAGGGCACAAGGAGATGGAGAGGAGAAGGGAAAGGAGAGAAGGGGAAGCGAGTGAGGGAAGGGAAGAGAAGAGAAGGGAGACGAGGGTGATGGGGAGGAGACGGAGAGGAGGGAGGGACCTGCTGCTCTTGTCCCGGTCGCCTTGCGGTCGCATCTGCAGGCATTCGCTTGTGAGTATCCGGGAAATATTCAGGAGTATCCATAAAAGTATCCATCTGAGTATCCGTGAAAGTATCCATCTGAGTATCCGTGAAAGTATCCATCTGAGTATCCGTGAAAGTATCCATCTGAGTATCCGTGAAAGTATCCATTGGAATATCCGTGAGAGTCACTTGGTATCCGCGACTTGCGGCAGTAGAGACCAACTGGCATGAAATTGACAAGCAGGAGAGCAAGGGGAAGAGAGAAAGACAGACAGACAGACAGACAGACAGACAGACAGACAGACAGACAGACAGGCAGGCAGGCAGACAGGCAGGCAGGCAGGCAGGCAGACAGGCAGACAGGCAGACAGGCAGGCAGGCAGACTTTCAGGAGAGGGAGACGGTGTAGGTGCACACTGCCAGACTTTCAGGAGAGGGAGACGGTGTAGGTGCACACTGCTGTCAACTCTGTGCTGTGAAGTGACTCAGTGCTGAGTTGCCTCTAGTCAGGGTCCCTCACGGATCGACTTAGGGCCTCTCCCGCATGTCAGAGATTGAAGCAGCAGAGCTCTCGGGTTGAACGCAGCATGTCTTTCAACCTGTCGCAAGCCCTGTGGCTCCTTGCGCTTGGAGTTGTTGGAGTGCTGTCAGCAGCTGCCTCACTTGACCCCGAGGCGACCATCTACATCACATCCAAACAAGATGCCCCTGCCTCCTCAAGCAGCCGCAGACTCCTGAGCTCAAGCCAGATTGACTTTGTGCTCTCCCTCACCTTCGACCCGATCCTCGTGGGCTCGTACACGTCCATGAAGCTGCAGGTCACCAGCATGGTCGACATCCATCAGCTCGACAACATCGCCATCACTCTGCCGGGTCTGCTGGTTGCCTGCTGGAGCCATGGAGCCTCACTGCTATGCAGGTTTCTCCGTGGACAGCGACGTGCAGCCTGATCCCACAGCGCTGGTGACAAGGTGAGGCAGAGGAGAGGAGATGTGAGCTGATGCTTGCGATAGGGGAGGGACATTGGGGTGGACGGCTTCTTGGGAAGCGACGCAGCAAGTGATGAAGTTCACTTATGTCATGCCGACAAGCATTCCTGCCCTTCATATCACAAACCTCTCACTTCCCCTCTCTTCGGGCCTGAGGACTCCACCAGATGGTCCCTGCCCGATCATCACCTGTGACGCATCTGAGATGATGCGACAGGGATGAGCAACTTCATGGAGAACGTGAAGATCGTCTTCAACTTGCGAGATCTCAACAACTCGCTGCAAGTTTTCAAGAATTTCTCCTTCGTCAAGTTTGCGGGCATTTCGCTCTCCTTCTCCCCCTGCGGGAGACTTGCTCACAGCATTGCAGCGGGTGAGGCCCGTCACGTGCTTCACTCCTGGTCACTTTATCTTGCCAGGCTGCGCGACCCTCGACTTGAAAGTGACGATCAACCAGAAGCTGCAGAGCGATGACGTCATCTACCTCCGTCTCTTGGACTTCTCCTCCTCCTCGGGTGACATCATCAACGGCTCGGTGGTCAGCAAGCGTGCTGGGGCCCCTCTAGGACGATCGTTCTCGCCCATCAGGCGCGCGAGTTGGAGTCAGGTTGTGAGACTGAGGCTGCTGCTGCTGCTCTCGTTCACTGTTGGCAGTTGGACGGGCTGCTAATGATCCACGTGGACGAGACGATAGTGAGCAATGAGGCGATCGAAGTGTTTGTGCCTTCCACGTTCGGCCTCAGGTGATGGAGCTCGCTCCTCTCTGAGATTTCTTGTGACTCAGGCACTC
Source organism: Guillardia theta CCMP2712 (assembly GCF_000315625.1). Lineage (NCBI taxonomy): Eukaryota > Cryptophyceae > Pyrenomonadales > Geminigeraceae > Guillardia > Guillardia theta. The sequence continues at coordinate 33,861 of NW_005434411.1, forward strand.
ACTTGTACTCGCACCTCCTCCTCCTCCTCCTCCTCCTCCTCCTCCTCTTCTACTGCTATGTTCCTTCTGCTTCTGCTTCTACTGCTGCTGCTGCTTCTGCTTGTACGTCTTCTACTTCTATGTATATACTCTGCAGGTTTCCCTTGCAAGGCGTGACGCCAGGCATGTGGCAAGCAAGGCTTGGTCTCTCTGCGTCTTGGGGAAACGTCGGGCTCTTCAACTTCGAGAGTTGCTTGCATGTGAACCCCCTCCTCCCTCCTCCCTCCTCCCTCCTCCTCCTCCTCCTCCGCCGCCCTCCTCCCTCCGCCCTCCTCCCTCCTCTTCACCCACATCCCTTCATCTCTTCGTCCATTCTTGTTTTCTTTCATGCAAGTGAAGTTGAAGACGCAGGTCCCTCGGTCGGTCCTCGAGTTCTCCCGGCCGGTGCTGCGAGAGGACACGAGCGTCACGTTTGGCGTCACGTTGAGCTTCGACTTGTACCCGAGCGATGACATCATCCTTGAGCTTCCTCTGCTGCCTCAGCCGCCGCTCAACCAATCCGTCGACCTCACCGAGTACCTCTCCGTCTTCCATGGCGAGCAGAAGCTCTCCTCGACCTTCTCGGCTCTCTTCTCTCCTTCCAGCTCCCTTGCTCTCCAGGTGGAGCCCAGCAGAGTCTGTCAGGACGTCAACACCAGCAGCTTCTCGATTGTTCCCTCGGGTCTGCGGTGCTCCGGGTACGAGACGACCTGCTGCGTAACCTCCTCGTGGGTCAACGCGACTCAAGGCTCTCGGCTTACCCTGCGCTCTTCTCGCCTCCTCCCTCAGGGTTCTCCGCTTCTCTTCCTTGTCAACCGATCCTTCCTCCTCCCTCCTGCTCCCATCCCACCCAAGCTCGAGAGCTTCAGTATGGACTTCTCCTCTCAGCTATGGAGCGGACTGCGTCCTCCACCCTTCGGCCCGTCCTCGGCTGTTCCCGTCGAGGTCTTGCAGTCGGTAGGAGACGCCCCCCTCTTCCACCTGGACTTCGCTCCTCGAGTCGCCTCCTCCTCCTCCTCCCTCTTCATCCAGGTTAAAACTTCCTCGCTCCTGCTGCCAGGCGAACGTGTCCTCCTCCTCCTCTCAGGCTTTGCAACCAACAGCACATGCGAACTTGACGTCACGGCCAACGTTTCCAGCAGCGTCAAGTTGAGGACTGCGAGCTGGTCGTGCACAGACGAGACGCTCTTGTTGGAGTTTGCGGTGCCTGTTGCTGCTGGAATTCAGTTGGACGTCAACGTGAGCCGGCTTGAAGAGCTTCGCATCCCTGCCTCTGGCGTGGCGCTAAACAGCCCGGAGCTGCGCCTGAGCGTGCAAGCGATGTGCGGGGCTGTGACAGCTCGCGTCGTTCAGTGCGTTGGCGTTGGAGTGGTGGAAAAGTCGGAAGTGACTTTCACCCCCCCGGCTCGAGCTGGGGAGGTGGCAGGAGTCCAGCTGTCACTGAGCTACCAGTCACCCCTGTCACCGCAAGACGTTGTCATCTTCCGGCTCTTCGGCTTTTCTCTTGCCCCGCAAACCCCCGGCGACAACTTGACCTGCGTCAACTCGAGTCAGACAGTCGCCAGCGAGTCTGCGCGAGTCGGAGGAGAGGAGAGGAGCCTTGTCCTGCCCGGGTGGTACCTGACGATGGCGCTTTCAGAGGAAGGAACCGCTCTCCTCCTCCTCCTCAGTCCCAATTCTACCATTCCTGCTCTCGAGCTCATTCAGCTTCAAGTCCCTCTCTGTGCTGGGGTGCAGCTGCCGGGGGAGGGAGTGCTTGCAAGCACGAGGATTGAGATGATGATCGACTCGTCGGTGAGGTCAGTCAGCTGGATACCCTCCTCCTTCCCGCTCATCGGCAAGTGCGACCTGACGATGGACATTCTGTTCCCCTCCGCGGGTCAAGTCTCTCCCCTTGCCTTTCGCTTCTCTTGCTCCATGCCCATCGCACGGGGGGAAAGCCTCTCAATCCGCCTCCCGTCCTTCTTCCTCCTCAACGTCTCCAACAGTTCTCTCCTAGACTTGACCGCAAACCTGCTCGCGGGTAACTTCAGCTGGAATATCTCCTGGAGTAGCCCGACCTTGATCATTACTGCCAACCATCTTATCCCTCCCTATCAGCTCGAGTCACTTCTCCTCTCTTCATCAGCAGGTTATCTTCTTTCTACTAATATTCCCTCCTCCTCCTTCCTCCCTCCGCCCTCCTCCCTCCGCCCTCTTTCCTTCTCCCACACCCTCCTCCTCTCATTTGCCATGCCCAGGTCTTCATCTTCCGCCTCAAGGCGTGCAGGCACGTTCTCCTCTCCTCACCTTCTCCAGCGACGCACAGGCAGGCGCCATCGCTGAGACGGGAGGCTGGAGCCCTGGCCTCGGAGCTTTCCTTCTCTCCTACGTAGGGGTATCACCGGCGCGGGCAGGGAGCAACGCGGAGGTGGTGATGCTGTGGGAACTCAGTGCGGACGTGCTGGAGGGAGAGGACGTTGTGGTTGACCTGCGGGAGATGCTCGGGGGGCAGCTGGTGGGAGAGCTGAGCGTATCAAGCAAGACAGGAAGTGAAGCTCAAACGCTGCTGGCAGAGTTTGGGATGGAAAATTTGAGGAGCGATGAGAACGTGTTCTTCGACCTGCTCTACCAGAACAACATTTCCTTCTTGTCTTCCATCTCCTCCTCCTCCTCCTCCTCCTCCTTTCATGTGACAGCGGTCGATAACAATATCGTACGTCTTACCGCTCAACAACTCATCGTCGCGAACACAACTGTTCTCCTCTCCCTCTCCTCATCTTCCATCCTCCTTGCAGCCTGCGGACTTCCGACAGGTTTTGATGGATTGTTGTTCCCCGAGGACTTTAATCTTCATGACAGGTAGCAAGGTGACGATCGAGTCGAGAGCCTCGCAGGGCCTGGCAGCTCCTCATCTCTTCGCTCACATCATCGCCTTCGGCAGCTTCGCCATCGCGAGGTTTGACCTTTCCTCTCCCCTCTCCCCTCTCCCCTCTCCTCAACTTTCTAGGCTGACGAGGGTCAAGGATGCTGGTGGAGAGGAAGGAAGCGGATCCGTTTAACATGCAGAAGCTCAAGCTTGACCTCAAGACGTGCATGGACGTCGAGGTGAACGAACAGCTCGACCTTCTTCTCCCAGGCTTCCAGCAGCAGGTACACCAGCTGCCAGCTCCTCGTGCCTCACCGTCAGCTCAGGGAGTCTTCAACTTGACCAACAACTACATCTCCTTCTCTTGGGACCCTTCACAACAGAAGCTCAACGGAATCCTCAAAGTCAAGCTCATGTAATCTTCTCCTTCCTTGTCTCCATCATCCTCAACCTTCTTCCTTCTCTCCTCCCTTCCTATCCTTTTCCTTTTCATCGTCGTCGTCCTCCCCATCCCCTCTATTATTCTTACCCACCTCTTATTCATCTCTCATCTCTCCCTCCTCTCCCTCGCCTCGTCCTCCGCTCACTGACTCCACTTCTCACGCCTTCTAGCTCCCACCCTCCCCCCTCCTCCCTCCCCC
>NW_005434411.1:37467-41285 GCF_000315625.1 Guillardia theta CCMP2712
TCCGACCGCCCCACTAACCCTCCCTCCTCCCTCCCCTCCCCTCCCTTCCTCCCTCCCCCTCCCTTCCTCCCCTCCCCTCCTCCTTCGTTCTTGCCTGACGTAGAGCAGGCAGCATAACCTCCGACAGCAGCAACTTGGTCATCTCGACCAACGCGCAGGCAGGACGAGTGCTGGGTGAGGCGAGGGGGAGGAGAGGAGGAGGGAAGGGCTAAGATCGAGCAGGAGAGAGGCTGGGGCTGTCTGAGCTGCTGCCTGCGGTCTGCGACAACACGTGCGGAGGTTTGCTGGTCTCTCGTCCCCTCGTCTTTCCTCCTCTCAACCCCAACGACCTCCGGCAACTCCCGCGGTGCTGCCACTCAGTCTCTTACCGCCCTCTCACTCCCCTTCATAGGCCCCCGCCCCTCCCCGCTGGCTGCACGACTATCGCTGAGGCCAAGCAAGACACGTGCGGCTGCTTGTGACATAGATGAAGTCTCTTACGCCTCGTTCTCCTCCTAGCCCCTTCAACTTCACCCTCCCGTCTCCCCTCGCACTCTTTCCTTCTACTTGGAGCCACAGTAGCAGCAATGCGGTAGTGATGAGCATGCGGGGATGGCAGGCATGGTGATGCAATCGACACCACCACAAGCACAAGCACAAGCACAAGCACAAGCACAAGCACAAGCAGAGCATGAGCAGGGTGGGCCGAGAGGAGCAGGAGGAGTAGGAGGAGGGGCAGAAGCCGGGGTAGAAACAGGGGCCTCTAGGAGACCTCCCTTGTCGGTCAACAGCGTGAGGCAACTGGCAAGGCCTATGCCACTCCGCAAGCATTGCGGGGGGTCAGCGTGAGCATCGTAGAAGAACAAAGCAATGATCATGGTAGAACCAGGCATTGATTATCATAGTGGTGTTGTTGAACATCTCACTGTACAGCGAGTAAGACAAGAAGGACCCTTCGATGCGGGAGGCAAGCTGCTTCATTTCATGAAAAAGCATCTTTGTTCTTTGTGAGGTTGCATGAGACATGGTCAAAGACCATCAGCCTTGCTGCCATCCACACCTGCAGCATCCGTGGCTTGACGTTGAGATCATGGGCACCATAGCTGACTTGAAGGCCGCGAAGGGCTGCTGGAGGGCGAGACGGCAGCGACTTAGAAGGGAGAGCAAACACTCGAGGTAGATGGATGATGCTTCAATGATCTTGAGCTTCCAATAGTACAAGCAGCTCATGTCGAGCCACCTTGACTCCTTTCAGCTCCACAGGCTCAACGACAGGATTTGAGAGAAGATCAGCCACAAGCACATTCACGAGCACTTCCTCCCCTCCCCTCCTTCCTCCCCTCCCCCTCGTCCTCCTCGTCCTCCTCCCTGTCGACGTCGTCGTCCTTCTCCTCCTCCTCCTCTGCCTGACCACTAGATGGATCGTCGGAGGGTTCTCCCGATTTCAGATGTACCGGTACTTTACACTTGGATTACCCTGCATGGGTGGGTAGGGTGGTGCCGAAGATGAAGTCAGGAGGGGAGCGGCGACATGCGCTGCGATACGCATACAGGTGAAGGAGAAGAGGCGAAAATGAAGGGAAGCATGGGGGAGAGAGGCGGGAGAGCGAGAGCAGGAAAAGACAATGAGAGCGGGGGCGAAGAGGAGGAGGGGAAGAGGGAGGAGGTGGAGGAGGAGAGCTGGTGTGTGGGCTGGAGAGAGTCATCAGAAGGTTGCTGATCAAGGAGTGGATAGGTTTCATTTCCTGCAAGACAACGAGGACGAAGAAGGTCACATCCACGACAAGACTGCTGACGACTTGACCTCCACCGGAAGTTTCGACAGCGTGGAGGCCTTCTGGTCCTACTTCCATCACCTCGTCCGCCCCTCGGATCTGCCCAACAAGCACGACTGGTGCATGTTCAAGTGTGGGATCCTGCCGTTCAGTCACCACCCAGACAATGTGGGAGGAGGGAAATGGACGGTGAGAATGAGTGGAAGAGGAGAGAGGAGGTTGACGATGCGTTGAAGCTGAGGCTCAAGAAGACCCTCAACATCAACAGAGTGTGGGAAGATATCATGCTCGGAGTGCTTGGAGGAGTAGACAACGTCGATGAGTACATGTGAGATGAAAGATGGAGATTGGGGAGTAGAGGGTGTGGGAGAGGCGGAGCGAGGGAGAGGGAAAAAGGGGGGGGCGGGGAAGGAGGGAGAAAGGGAGGAGGAGGGAGAAGACGGAGGTGCAAAGTTGATCCTGCAAACAGAAATGGAGTAGTGATCTCATCAAGGCATGATGAAGACATTATCTCGGTGTGGACCAACCACAGGTGAAGCAGCCGCTAGCTTCTCTTTGCTCCGATGACTCTGAATGTGTCTTGACGGGCAAACAACAGAAATCGCGGGAAAACCATTCACATTCGACTAGTGCTCATGAGGCTGTTGGCATACACCAAACAGGTGCTTGCAGCCTGCTTGTCTTGTCTCTCTCCATCTGACGCTGCTTGTCTTGTTGTCTCTCTTCGTCTGACGTCGCCCCGTCGCTCACTCACAGACTTGGGAGTTCAAGAGGTTTTCACACGTGAACGGGACGACGGAGACCCTGAGATACTCCTTGGCTGACCTACAGCAAGTTCGTTCTTCTCCTCCTCACTCCCTCTTCCCCTCCCCCCTTTGCTCCGATCTCCATCTCCGCCCCGTGTCTTTCCCCTTGTGCCCCTTCCATCCACTCCACTTGTCTTGCATCTCCTCGTGCTCGCTGACTCTCCTCAAACACTCACGTCTGCTTCTGCTTCTCTCCCCTCACCTTGATCGTTACAGTTGAACTCTCCCGCTCGTGACCCTCCCATCTACGTGTGGGAGAGCTACGAGGTCTACCAGGAGCTCAAGATCGGTAGACTCCTCCTGCTCCTGCTCCTTCCTTCGCCTACTCAACTGTCCTCTTCCCCATCTCGCAGATTCGCTACAGGGCACAGATTGACCTGGAAGCAGGTGCACAGGGAAGAGACCGTAGGAGAGTGGAGGATCAGGAAGACTCGAAGAACGGGGATGGAGGGCGAGGGATGAGAGAAGAGGAGGACGAAGAAGAGAATGCGGCGACGGGAAACGTGTCCATGTCGATGAAGGCGCAAGAGAAGGAAACGAAGACCTGATTGAATGGCTCGCATGAAAGCAATGAGCTCGAGGGAAGGGAAACAGAGTTGGGGAGCAGGGGGGGATTAAACTTGTTCATATCTACAAATCGAGTCGATCAGGAGCTTCTGAGCAGGCGATCTTCCAAGCTGAGGTGAGCAGGTCAGTGCTGGAGTTGAGCTGAGGAGGGTGACCTGTAGTATTCGGCGAGGAGGCGGTAGATGTAGGAGGGGTTGTGACCTCCTGCGTTGGTGATGAAGAGAGAAACTAACTCTGAGCAAACGTGAGCCGAATACCTCATGCTGAACCTCACGACCCATCATGTCATGTCATGTCATGTCACCGTTCAAACCTCACCACGTACATCAGATCACCTTATACCATTTTTCCTGTACCACATAGAGCACATCTCGCTTCCTCGCATTGTATCAAATCACTTCATCTCAACCAGCAACTACACAAAGCAGAGGCATATCATCTCTGATCGTATCCTACCCATCCTCCCTCATCCTTCACCTCCTCTCTCCCCATCACTGGCATCAACATCACCGGGAGGAACATAGTCTGAGGTAGGATTTAACACCCTCACGATCCGCGGAATCGCCTCGTCCCCTGTTAACCCGTCAAAACTCCTGCACACACACACACACACACACACACACACACACCTCCACCCCCTCCCCTCCCCCTCCCCTCCTCCGCCCCTCCCCTCCCCTCCCTTCCCCTTCCA
>NW_005434410.1:0-9540 GCF_000315625.1 Guillardia theta CCMP2712
GGAGGAGGAGGAGGAGGAGGAGGAGGAGGAGGAGAGCATGGCGGTGGAGGAGGATAGTGAGAGCGACAGACACAAGAGAATGTCGCGAGATCAAGGAGATGAAGGAGATGAAGGAGATGAAGGAGATGAAGGAGATGAAGGAGATGAAGGAGATGAAGGAGATGAAGGAGATGAAGGAGATGAAGGAGATGAAGGAGATGAAGGAGATGAAGGAGATCAAGGGATTCATGATGAACCTCCACGGAAGAGAAAGATCCTGCGAACTTCCACCACTCGCATGCCCCGACCCTAATCATCATCATCATCATCATCATCGTCATCGTCGTCATCATCATCATCATCATCATCATCATCATCATCGTCATCGTCATCGTCATCATCATCATCATCATCATCATCATCATCATCATTTATCGCCGTCCCCGTCGTCCCCGTCAATCATTTTTACCGTCATCATGAACAAAGACAAAGCAAAAACATAAGAATATCTCAACACAAGCTGACCTGATTGAAATGAATTTGCCGCTAGCACTGTTTGCAAAAATGTAAAATTTCAGCAATGCGCTTTAAAACTTGAGACGATCCGCAGACACAAAATATTGTAAAGGAGAAACAAAAATTGAAGAAAAGAATAGAGGAAAGAATTGCTCTTGCATGTAAGACATCAAGAAATGAATTCAGGTTCAGAAATCAACACAAAGATATCAGAAGTATTCACAAGATTGCATGTATCCTCCAAAGTTTCCTTACCGGCACGTTGCCGAGCCAATGTTTCCTCTTGTTTGTTCCGACACTCAAGAAATTTCAACTGGGAGGGTTTCAGCTTGACAGAAATTTCTGCAATGATACAAGAACGTCTCACCTTGGCAAGTTTGTAGGTGTTGCAACGTTTCCGGAAATCAATCTTCATGAGATGATTCAGACGTGTTGATGTTGATGTTGATGTTGATGTTGATGTTGATGTTGATGTTGATGTTGATAATGGTGTTGGTGTTGATGTTGATGTCGATGTCGATGTTGGTGTTGATGTTGATGTTGATGTTGATGTTGATGTTGGTGTGTACAAGCTCACCTTGAGACAGGACGACAGAAACTCTCTAGCTTCTTCACTAATGTCTTTAGGAATTTCCGGGTCTTCTTCGATCTGTTTGGAAGCTTTAGACCTTGTTATGATGATGATGATGATGATGATGATGATGATGATGATGATGATGATGATGATGATGATGATGATGATGATGATGATACAGGCCATCAATTTCTCGAAAAGCACTTGATGCACGAATTGATTACAGAAACACATAGAACGACAAAATAATTTGAGATCAACAAAACCAAATTGAGATATTACGTACGAACTTTGCAAATCACAACATAGAACACAACAAGTCAGAAAGATGAAATGATTATTCCAGAAGCAGATCATCAGAAGAAAACGACAGAAGACAAACAAGAAGAATCAAGAAGCAGACAACATGAATCAAGTCTACCTGTGAAAGCCGATACAACTTGTGGACTTTAAGCTGATCATCGCTGTTGTCATCGAACGGGAGCTCCAGGGTGAACATCTCATGTACAATACACCTTTTGATCGAAATTTTCAACCATTGCGCTCTCAAACATGTCAAACATCACCCGAGACCCCACACATCACTCTGACGGTGAAGCTCTTTTTCTCTCAGCAGCTGTCATGACATGTCACGCCAACTCTTCTCGACATGTTCTTCACCTCCGGCGCGATGTACCCGGGAGTTCCTTGGAGGTCACCACGGTAGGTGTCTTTGATATTCAGCGACTGAAAAGCGCGTGAGATAAGATAGGTAGACAGGTATGAATGAGGGAGACGATGATTTTGTTGTTGATGATAATGGTGGTGGTGGTGGTGGTGGAGGAGGAGGAGGAGGAGGAGGAGATGATAATGATAATGATAATGATGATGATGGTGCGGATGATGATAGAGATGATGATGGAGATGATGGAGATGATGATGATGATGATGATGATGACACTGATGATGATGATATGCATCAATTCAGAAGGACAGAAGGATGAAAATGGCAAAAGGGTGAACGGGTGGAGCAAGACGATTCACCGCTCCGAAGTCTGCCAATTTCATAATTCCTTCTCGTGATATTAGACAATTTCCACTCTTGACATCCCTACAGCACTGTGAGTCAAGAAGAATGATAGCAGAAGGAGGACGAGAGGGAGTGGGAGGGAGGGAGGGAGCAGGTGAAGCAGGTGAAGCAGAGGAAGAGGAGGAGAAGGAGGAAGAGGAGGAAGAGGAGGAAGGCTAAGGAGCAAAGGGGTGTGGAGGGTTTGAGGGGAGTAAGGAGGAACTAGTACCGATGCATCATCCCATGTCTGTGGAGGTAGGATAATCCCTTTGAAAACGTTTCAGCAAAGAGGGAGAAAAGAGGGCAAGAGGAGACTACAAGAAACGGCGCAAGTAGGAGGAGGAGGAGGGGAGGAAGAGGAGGAGGAGAAAGAGGGGAGGGGAGTGAGGGCAAAGGGGAATATCAAGAAGGAGGGAGCAGTGGGTACAGGAGGCTTCGAGGAAGAAGATACCTCGGTGAGATCTCTTGTGAAGGCTCGGATCACTTGCTCTTCCAGCTTGCCGGCGACGTCCAGGAGGGATGAGAGACTGTCGCTGAATGAGGGGAGGGAGGAAAGAAAAGACTACATGAAGGGGAAGACAAAGGAGCTGGAGAGAGAGCGAAAGTTGGGAAGGAGAGGAAAAAAGACAGGAGCAGGAGCAGGAGCAGGAGCAGAGGAAGGGGGAGAAGCTGAAGCAGAAGCAGAGGGAGGGGGAGAAGCAGTTGGTGGTTGTTGCCCTGGCACTAGAGGTGGGAGGCTTGAACCTTCCAGCTTGACAATATTCCATGACAATGTAGAGCTGATCTTGTATGATGTTCGCTCCTTTGTACTTGACGATGTTGGGATGCGACAGGCGCTGAGATCTCCACCATGAGGAGACGAGACCTCCTCCTTCCTCTCCTCACTCACCTGGAGAGTTTGTAGCTCGTGCTCGAGCTGAATCAGGTGACTGGATTTGGTCATTCCCTGCTTGCAGGTTGAGACGACAGCACGAGGCATGTGGAGGAGTTGCCTGAAGGTACGTTGTCTTGATCGCGAACTCTTCCTTGGTCTTCTTGTCGTAGCCCTGAGGATCACGGGGTGAGGTCTGAGAGACTCGAGGCGGCAGGAAGGAAGTTCGGCAGAAGTTTGAGAAGATCGAAAGAAGTTTGAGAAGTAGTGCAGAAGTTTGAGATGAAGGAAGAACAAAACGTGGATGGCCGTGAATACGGCAAGAACACGAGGAGCTGACCTTGTAGACGCAACCGTATGTTCCGCTCCCAATCTGCAACATCCAACGTCTCAACGACGGTAGCAGCCCCTCCCGTTCGATCTCACCATGACGTCCGATTTCCTCCAGGTCTTGATGTTTGATTTCTTGCCAGCGACTTCAAAGAAAATTAAACAATCTGAATACACGGAAGGAGGAGGAGCAGCAGCAGCAGCAGCAGCAAGGAGGAGGAGGGAAGAAGGAGGAGCCAACACAAGAAAGATGGGTTACACATCACTTTGACACAAGTGATATGTAGACCCAAGAACAACATCGTGAATCACTAAAGCTACAACCGTACACTGGCATACAACAGCAACAAACATCCCACGACTTGCCTGTCAGCGAATAGACACTGTCGGAGCGTTTCACAGCCTGCTTCATCGTCTCCACTTCATCACCCACCTGCAAGGAGGAGAGGAAGGAACTTCAGCACGCACCCTGCTGGGCTGTCCAGGCACTCACGAGAAGCACGAGCGACTTGACTTCATCGTTGTCGAAGTATCCATCGTTCCCTCGGATGAGCTCCTCGCTCACAGTCGCAGAGACTGTTGGAATGATGCTCTCCTGATTCAGGTTGCTCTCCGGCCCCTTCACCCTCAGCAGCCAGTTCCTCCTTAACGTGGTATACACTCGCGGCAGCACGGCGATGGAGAACAGTGACAGCCCAGTCTTCCACACAACTCCAACCTGCCGAAGACTCAGAAGCTGCTGAAGTCATTGACCATCTCCTACGTTCTCCTCCATCAGATTGATGGTCTTCAGGAAAGTTGCTGCTGTAAAGTCAGAGATCGCTGCCGGAAGCTGCGATTTACAAACCCGAATCCATGTGAAAGACGTGCAGAGTCTGCGACGCAAAAGACGTCAGAGATCCTGCGAGGTGCAAGGGACGGGGGAGGGAGGGTACTTACCATGTAGACATTCCGGAGGTAGTTGATGAGTTTTCCCCAGATCAGGAGGAGAATCCAGGTTTCATGCTCCCAGAACTCTCGGAAGACAACATGTCCGAACAAGATCTGATCAAAGCCCATCATTGTGTTCGTCAACAACGGTCAAGTGATACAAGACCTGCAGGAGAACATAGATCTGCAGGTACTTCTCATGACTCGATCCGACCCTGTGAGAGTTCTGTAGAAGGAATCGTCAATCCTACGGAAATCCTCGGTAAGAGGAGTTCTACCTCTGCAAAGATTGTCCAGATAGCAAACAAGGTATTCTTGCACCTCAACAGCCACCTGATGCCATGAAATCTCGTCGATGTCTACATCACAACCATGAGGACGTGGTCAAAGTGCATTCAAGGCTCTGCCAGCATACTTGGATGTTGGTGAGACCGAGGAGGAGGATGCAACACATCGACAAGATCGTGTTCGAGGCTGGCAAGAAGAACTGCAGGAGGAGAGCTTATCATCAGAGCACCGAACGGAGAACAACTCAGACGGATAGCAGCCGTGCTCACCTCTTGGTTCCACAGATGTTTTGTTTGAATTGGTTGATTCGCACTGCTCAGCTTCGCATCATACTCGACTATCAGATGGATGATGTAGGCCTTGACGATGATGTCGCAGATTGAGACAACTATTCCCCACAGACAGAGGTGTTCTTCCATGCGCATGTCAGTCTTGGCCCGTGAACGAGTAGACTCTTCTCACCTTCAAGCCAGGTGTTGCTATCCAGATCATCTCTGAAAGCTGCTTCCATCTTCTCATCCAGGAATTTCGCGAACGTGAAGCTTCGGCTCAGTTTTTTTCTCTCTTTCTGCGAGAACTCTTGCGCGGTTCGCGCTTGCTCCGCGTCACTTGTCATCTTCGGCCTGCTGGGAAGGAAGCTGGGAAGGAGGGGGTTGCAAACAACGAGTGGAGCTCAATGGAATTTCAGAGCAGCGGCCAGCATATCTGCCTTGCGAGCAGAGAGCGGGTTGTTCACATTAAACGGTTCACTGCACAAGTTGAGGTGTCCTGACAGGCAGCCCTCTGCACAAGAAACACGAATCATGCGTGACCGTGATTTCCAACACACACGGAATTGAAAATCTCCTCCCCTCTCCTATCCAACCGATTTCGCCACCACCCACACACCCTGGCCTCTTCTCCCTCTCACCCATCATCTTGGTACAATTCAGCCCCACATGGATCGAGCATCACCCACGCGCTGTCTCTATCTCTACATTACTCATCGTCTCACTACCCTCAGTGTTCTTTGGATCAGACCGCAAACGCAAGCAAGCACGGACATAAGGGATCAACAAAGATTCCTTGCATTGCTCACAGATTTCTTCATCCTATTCACTTTCTTCTACCCTGTCCCATGCTCTTGCACAACTTATTCCTTCTTGTGCACTCATTGGATTTCGTTGCACCCTCTCCTCCCTTTCCTTGCATCAAATACCCCATCCCTCCTTCTCTCCCTCTCTCCGCTCTCCCTTGCGCTAATCTCTCTGATCTTCTCTTACTCTCCCTCCTGTTCGACTCCTTTCTCTCCCTCCTCCTCCTCCTCTCCCTCGCTTCCCTCGCTCACAACTCTTCCTGCATGGCTGGCCCGCCATTTCTTGTTTTAAACATATGTTCCTTTGGTCTACCCCCACCCCTACATTTCCAGAAAACTCACTACACCCCTACAGGGATTGAACCGCTCTGGCCGCCAACATTCACTGGAATGACAAGAACATTTTAAACTGGGGGTACTAATTTTAAAAAAATGTACTGCGGGATGAGCGAAGGGTGTTTTGGCGGTGGGGAACAGGGGGGTGGGGGTAGTACAAGACCACGTATCTCCGATGCGGAGGATACCAAACGATGTCTTTCCTGCATTGACAGGCGGGAAGTCGAGGAGGCGGGGGTTTTAACAGAGCACGAGGGCGGGCGGGTGATGGAGGAGTGAAGAGTCCAGAGCGTCAACCAGGCAGGAAAGTGACGGGGAGGGAGGGAAGGGAGGAGAATCTCCTGATGGGAGAGCGAGGGAGGAGGAGGCGAGGAGGAGGAAGAGTCCAGAGCGCCAATTAGGCACGAAAGTGCTCCCAGACAAGTTGTGTCTACGAGGGTAGACAAGTTCTCCTTTTTTAATTTTTAAGCCAAGTGACTTCCCACGTCTGTGTTCAAGATGGTGCGAGTGAGGAAGAAACTTGTGCACGGGAGAAGCCCTGGAGCAAGGAGGACAAGATGGAAAACAGGGATGGAGGCAGCCGGGCATTAATGCGCTGGTGAAACATGAAACTATACGAACTGCCAATCGATGAATCGTGTATGTCATGAAGGCATTGACAAGTTGTCGAGATGTCAAGAGAATTTTGAAGCGGGAAAGGACCTGAAATCAAAGAATGATCATTGTACAGAATGCAACTCCCATGTTTCAAGAAATCTTTGACCTCGAGTTCTCGGCAGGTCATGAAAGTGAACTTGAGGAGTTGCAGAAACATGTCAAAATTGTCTGCAAAATCAACAAGTCTCATTCGTTTCTCTTAGGTAACGCAATGCATCAAAATGCTGTTCAAGGCTGGTGAAGTGTGATACTTGCTTCCAACAGCCTTTGGCCTCTGTGCCTCTCAGTGGTTCTGTATGATTTCAGTCGCACAATGTCACATGTAAGCTCGACTGTGATGTTGGGCATGCGCGCGACGACTTGGGAACATGTGAAAGGGAAACAGACATGACAGGAGGAATTGTAGCCAAAATCTCGATCCTCGCCAGCTGCACAATAAAATCTACAACTTTCTCTTCCAGCAGGGGAGGGTGACAGGCACCACAGCATTGTTTCTTCAGATCCCATAGGTAGCTGAAATGAGCTCGGCCATCCATACGAAGGAATCTCACTGAGCGTGAGGAGACAGAAAAACAATTCACCACCCTTTTCAACGATCACGGCAAAAATCGGGAGGCTACCACCTCCTACAACCAGTACAACAACAGCTCCAATATGGTTTTGATCGAATTTTGTGACTCACGGATTGTTCAGAGCCATCATTCTTCAAAAATTTGATAGAATCCATCGTAACGTGATATGCTTGTAAATCACACATATTATCATTGACATTATTCTCACTCCAGTTACACTCTAGCTCTCACCCTGCGCTCCTTAACTGACCTGCTTCTATCCCCCATCCTCCTCTCCCCCCCCTCTTCCTGACGGCAAAGTCATGCTCTTCCTTCTAGTCCCATGGCGTGAGGAACACTGACGCCTCCCGGAAGATGCTTTCGGCTGTCCATGGAGAGTGGACCGGGAAAGGGCTGGGAGTCCTGGGCTCAAGACTCAGAGGAGCACCTGGCCCTCTTCGATCCGTCCCACCGGTCGAAGCTGCTGCTACGAGAGAGAGAGACAGGACGAGACTCCGGCAGCTCCTCCGACTCCTCCAGCTCCTCATACAGCTCAGGCGACGTGGCCAAGACCCTCGGCTGCTTTGGCACTTGAGGTAGCGGCATCAGCTTCTCCTCGGGCTCGGCCTCAAGGGAGGGCATGCGCCACGCCTCGTCCGTGTAGAGCTGCTGCATGTGCTTGTCGTCCTCCTCACACTTGCTCTCATTCCGCCCATCGCTGCGATCCACTAGCCCGTGAACTACACGCGAGCTCCCCTCCATCTCATCCTCCATCTCCTGCTGCTGCCCCACCTCCTGCTCCTCTGCTGATGGCAAAGCACCATGCAAGACCGGCCCTGGCCCATGCTCTGCCGCGCCCTGCCTGCCAACATCCGGCGTCGCGTTCTTGTACTCATCGAGCAGAGGCGAATCTTTGCTAGAGCGCTTCTTCTCCCAGCGCTCGGGGTCGAAGGCCCACTCCATGGACCACATGAAGTCTGCCTTCTGCTGCTGGTCGGCTGAGGCATAGCGAGTGTTGACCTTAGGGCGTATGCCGAGGATGTTGAGGAAGCGGTAGATGATCTGAGCGTGGTTGGTGTCCCCGCTGCTGCTCCGGTTGGCATCCTTCCAGAAATCATTGGTCTTGACCATGTCGATCATGGCGTCGTGGAAGTATGGCTGCGTCACTTGAATCTCGCTGAAGCCCAGCATGCAGTTATCATCTCTCCGTATCACAGTCACAAGGCCTGCGGATGCGAGGTTGCGCAGCAAAGCAGCGAGGGAGACCAAGCGCTGTCTTGGAGAGGGTCGGAGGTGGTGTAGGGGAGGAGCAGGAGGAGCAGGGAGGAAGGTAAGAGCAGAGGGAAGAGCAGGACTAGTGGGGGACTCGCTGGGAAGGGCGAGGTAGGCAGAACCGAAAGTTGCGGACGTCGGGGGAGGCATGGGGTAGGAGCAGAGGAGGGTGGCTTGAGTTGGGTTGTACGAAATTGAGAACCTCGGGTGGGCACTCCACTTATGAAGTTCGTAGAATTGATAGGGGGTAGGGTAGAATTCGCATCCTCCAAGGGTGGGTGAGAGCATTTTTGCCTCCAACAGGGTAGGTAGTCTTCAGGTACCCCTAAGGACCAACAGGGGGTATACAATAATCTACGCACCGGTAGCAAAAAGCAGCGTTCTGATTACCCCCATGAGGGTGGTGGATGAGAGAAGGACGGTGGGGGTGTAGATCAAAGGTACGGTAGGGGTGGGGGAAGCGATGGGAGTACAAGTGATGGGGCAGGGGTATACATGGGCAGGGTGCGTGAATCAATGGGGTAGACTGTCATATAGCCGAAGGGGTAGTGAAACATGGATTTATCACGGGTACTAGCTAGGATGCATGGGTAGAGGGTAGTTAAGTAAAGGAAGCCAATCAGGGTGGGGTAGGGGAAGAATCAAACATATTTGTGGGAACAGAGGCGAATCTCGGAGGTAGGGTAGGGTGAGTACCCAATGGTATAGACAGAGGGGGTGATTGTAGTCATATGTACCGGTACCTCACAACCCTCCCTCAGTACCCCAGTAGAAACATGGAGAAGATTGCATGTGGGGCGGGAGGGAGAGGAGGAGGGAAGGATGGGAGGAGGCGGTTGCTGCATCTCTCAGGTCGTAGTCGTCGAGCATGCTCGCAGTCACGCTTCATCCGAGCATGATGGCGCTCATGGGGTAAGAAGGACTCGCAAGGATCACGCGCTCCGAGCCTGGTACGGTTAGCGATATCATATGCTTTATTTTAGGTCATTGTGTGTAATACAATTTCATCATTATAACTTCTTTCATACAATCTAACTCTGCGCTCCTTAACTGACCTGCTTCTATCCCCCATCCTCCTCCTCCCCGCCCCCCCCACCCCTCCTCTCGCGCGCG
>NW_005434410.1:9711-17460 GCF_000315625.1 Guillardia theta CCMP2712
GACGGCGGAGTCATGCTCTTCCTTCTAGTCCCATGCCGTAGGGAACACAGACGCCTCCCGGAAGATGCTTTCGGCTGTCCATGGAGAGTGGACCGGGAGAGGGCTGGGAGTCCTGGGCTCAAGAGAGGAGCACCTGGCCCTCTTCGATCCGTCCCGCCGGTCGAAGCTGCTGCTACGAGAGAGCGAGACAGGACGAGGCTCCTGGTAGCTGATCTCTCTGAAGATTTCGCAATCTCGAACTACATTGTCTATGCTTTCTTTCTTGCGCAGCTCGTCTGTCTGACACTTGGCATTCAACATGCTTTGGGCACCATCAACACCATTGTCAATGCAGCTAAAGGCGGCCTCCTGTTCCTTGGCGTTTTCATCCTTTGCTGCAGCCCCGTCCGCTGCCGGCTCTTCCTCTGCCGCGCCCTGCCCGCCATCGTCTGTCTGGATGCCCCTGTACTTCTTGTGTAGAGGCGAGTCGTTGCTAGAGCGTCTCTCCTTCCAGCGCTCGGGGTCGAAGACCCACTCCATGGACCACATGAAGTCGTCCGCCTTCTGCTCCTGGTCGGTCGAGACGTAGCGGGTGTTTAGCTCAGGGCGTATGCCGAGGCTGTTCAGGAAGCGGTAGATGATCTGAGCGTGATTGGTGTCCTCTTTTTCGTTGCGCTCCGTTTCGCTCTTGACTTTGGTAGTCTCGCGGCGGGGTTTCTTGCTGATTCTTCCCTGGTTGTTCTTTGTCTCTGGTTGTTTTCTTTTCCTGTTGGCATCGAACCAGATTTCATCGGACTTGACCATGCGAATCATGGCATGATGAAATGCGGGCTGCTTCACTCTGATCTTGCTGAAGCCGAGCATGCAATTCTTGTCTACGCTGATGTACGTGATGATCTTTTGGGAAAGAAGGCGCTGCATCACTGATGAGAAGGAGAGAAGGCGCTTCCGGGGGGAGTCGCGAAGATGGTGAATGGGAGGGGAGGGAGGGCTCGGCAGAAAGTCGGAGACAGGCGGAGGTTGAGCGGAGACTTCAGCTGTCGGCGTGGGAAGCATGGAAGAGTTAGCCTTGTTTCTCTGGATGTCCTCCCAAAAAAAAAAAATTAAAAAGGATATTATAAAAGGGTAGGGGTGAAAAAAAACAGGGGGAGGGGGAGGGGGGTGGATTCCTGATTCAAGATAGTCAAGTACCGGTAAAGGTCAACGTACACCGGTGCTCGAAATTTAATGTGGGTGGGAGATGGGTAGGTACTCGCTCTATGGATGCAAATGCGTATATACCTAGTAGGTGGGGGTAGGTACTCTGGATGTCCTCCCAAAAAAAAAAACAATGCTGAAGTCAGGGGTAGGGGTAGACTAGGCACTCTCCTGTTTGGATGCCTGAAAATGGGGTGATCTGACAGTCAATCGTACCGGTACTTTGGTAGCCACCAACTTAGCGTAAAGAGTGCTGATTACAGGGGTGGGAGGAATTTCATTATCTGCAACGGGTAGGTACTCTTGTGATTTAATTGATATAGGTGGGGTAGTGCAAATTGTGTGCATACACCCTTAATTTCATACCACATATGACCGGTCAGACAAAAATATGGAGTGCCAAGTTGCGGGGTAGCCCACTGTGGTGGAATAGGTGGGGGTACTTTACAACTCAAAGGCCTTTAGAGTGGGGTACTTGGACAGGTGGCGGGACATTGGAACGATATTGAACGAGGGGTGATCGAAGTAGAAGGGGTGCTATGTAGAATGCAATGAAATTGAAGACAAAAAGGTGGGTAATATCATGTAAAAAGGACGGGTTCTGCTCAACACGATTGATCCGATCGAGTAGGTGGGGTCAGTAAGGATGAACCATCGAAGGGGTGGGGTACTGTGTCTCGATTCTGTAGTGGTGTATAGCGATTCACGAGGGAGACTAGCGGACGACGAGGACAACAAAGAGCAAGATCTGCGAAGTATCCTGTAACTATCACACATCATCGTATATCAAACAACAGAAGATCGAGAAGAGCTGTCTAGATCGACAGAGCACTTGCCAAGACCACAGACACCTAAGTATTCGTCAGCTGCAGAACCACTTGAGGAAGAAACAACAACAACAAAACTAACAACGTTTGCACAAAACTCATACGCATCGTCCAAAATACATTCATCGAAACAAACAGAGGAACACCCGAACAACATGTTGGCAAAGGAACAAGATGTAAACAAGGTATCGCATCTAAACCATCAGTATGAAAACGAACATAATGAAAACAAGAAGGTGAAGAAGCCGCCAGGCTCTCTCCCCTGCCATCCCTTCTCACAAGTCATGACCTCGACGGACATGCTCTCCGACGAGCTGCATCTGCATCAAGACCCCTGGAGCAGCACGTATCGTGCCGTCCTGGGCTGCGAAGAGAAGCTGCGACCAGTGTGCGTGCAGGTGCTCAGAGCTGACGGAGTGCCGGGAGACTCCAAGGCCGAGGTCGAGGACTTGATCGAGAACCTGGCGGAGGAGGCGGAGAAGATGGCAGGTCTTTCGCACCCCAACATCGCGCAGGTCGTGGGGTACGCCAAGGACGAGGACGCGAGGATGGGATGCCTCGTCATCGACTGTCACGGAGACGTGGGGAGCAGGAGCGTGCTGGTAGGGATCAGCTTCCAGGGCAGGCTGATGGACTGCGGGCTCTTCCGACTGAAGAGGGGCGGGAGGTCCACAGGAGGAGCCGCGGGGAGCGGGAGGGAGGGGGAGCTGCTGGTAGAGCTACTGACGGGGGTCGTGCGAGGAGGGGAGGAGGAGGGCGGGGGGAGGGCGAAGTGGGGAGAGTTGGGAGGTTTGGGGGAGGGGAGGGAGCTGGAGTGGGACAGCCGTGCAGGATGCTGGGGGGAGGGATGCAAGGAAGGGATGATGGGGGTGCTTGAGAGCTGCTGGAGGAGGAACAAGGGCCCGGGAGACACGCTCGCAGCCGTGTCGTCGAGGATGCGAGGGGTTGAGAGGAAGTACTGCCAGCCAACGAGGGAGGAGGCGCTGCTGCGGCAGATGGAGGAGGCGAGGGAGGAGCTGGAGAAGCTCAAGCTTGAGGGAGAGAGGAGGAGGCTACAGGGGAGGGTGAGGGCGGGGGAGTGTCTGGTGTGTCTGGAGGAGGCGGAGGAGGGAGTGGTGTGCTCGTCGTCGGCTCACTTCATCTGCTCGGAGTGTCTCCCGCAGGAAGTGGGGCGAGTGCTGGAGCTGGCAGAGACGGAGGGGGGCATCAGGCGAGGTTCGGGGAGAGGAAGGGGAAGATCGCCTGCGTAGCTCCAGGATGCGGGGGCGTGTACACGGACAAGGACCTGGCGGGGGCGCTGACGGCGGAGAAGTTCGAGAGGCTGATGGAGTGCCGGAGGAGGAGCATGAGGAGCGAGGTGTTTGCGGAGGTGATGGGGAGGATGAAGGACCTGAAGCTGGAGGGGGAGGAGGCCGCGACGAGGGAGCTGATCCGGCTGCAGCATCCGGATGCCCTGCAGTGTCCGAGGTGTCATACGGGGCCGGTGCTCCCGGAGGGATGCTCCGACCTTGGTATGCACCACCAGGAATGGTTCAAAGGAGCAATGTTCAGCAACGCGTGCAGGGCTTGCGGCTTCTTCGATCGCGACCGGAACAACTGGGAGAAGTGGGATGGGAGGATGACAGGGCAGAGGGAGCAGGGGAGGCAGGGGGGAGCAGCAGCAGCAGCAGCAGGGGCATTTGGAAGGACACAGCTCAGGACAAGGCTGAAAAGGAGAGTCGTCATTAGGCATGATTCAACAGAAGAAGAGGATGAGGAGCAAGATGAGGACCAGGACTGGTACGACGTTGTGAATGAGATCATTGAGCAAGAGTTGCATGGGGGATTGTATGACGACGGCGACGACGACGGAGACAGCGACGACGACGGAGATGAAGACGATAACCACAACGACAACGACAACGACGAAGACGGATACAGCGACGACAACGGAGACGGCAACGACGATGGAGACGGATACGGAGACGACAACCACAAAGACAACAACTACGAAAGAGAAGGAGAAGGAGATGAAGACGAAGACAGCGATGACAACAAAGGAGACGACAACGATGACAGAGACGAAAATGAGGACGATGACCACAAAGACAGCGACGACGGCGACGACACAGACGGAGACGACGACGAGGACAGTACCGACAACGAAGACAGTACAGTCGACGAAGACAGTACCGACGATGACGGACCTGAACAAGAGCAGGATGGTCGTCCTGCAGTTCTAGGAGGTGCAACTCAGCCTGTTCCTGTTCGTCAAGAGCAAGACCATCCTCAGATTATAGGGGTGTGCAAATCGACCGGCCAGGTCTGCAAGAACTGCCTGAACGACAGAGGATGCCGATGGGCGTATCAACCAGACAAGTGGCCGGGACATGTGTCATGGTAAAATATGAGCATGAGAGGCGGTGGGTGAGGATGTTCTTGTTACTTACTAAAGGCCACAAACACCATTGTGACTGTGCTCGATGAAGAAATGACATCTCGTCGATGGAAATAACAATCTTGTTGAGACAAGGGAAGCATCTGGTCGTTTTCTTCCTCCTCCCGCTCTCCCGCTCCCTTCGGTCCCATCCCCTCGCTCGCTTCGCTTGTCCTACCTGCATGCGCGTAACAGACCCGGGCGCATTGGAGTTGTCCAAGAGCTCCACGTTCATTATTGTTTTAATCCATCGTGGTACAAAAATAATTGTTAAAAACCAACAAGGTCTGGTTCATTTTACAAATACAGTAATAACTTTTCTATGAAAACAATGTATAACTTTATATTTTTGTACTGCACAAGAGAATGAAGTATATTTATAGACATCCGCATTATTGCGTTTCCTAATCGCCGCCATGGCAGGCCCAGTGATCAGACGAGGGGAGGGGATGCAGAGGTGGCGGCAGGGAGAAGATGGCTAGTGAGGAGCTCCTTGTACGCTGAGAGTCGTGCCATTGTGGAGATGTATTTTGAGCTGTTGGGAAGCGAGCTAGTTAGAGTCGCCCGGAGGTTTATCTGCCGATTGCATATACAGTATAACGACAATGCACTGAGAGTTGTGTTGGAATTGCAGAGGTCTCACAGATGGTTTCATTTCGTGTGTCTTTGAAGGGTTGCGGCCCTCATTCGGTGATGTTATCAGTGTGAAGATGTATACGACATAGATTATCATGAAAGTAGAAGATGTTCCCTGACTCACTCGCAGAAAACATTGAGCGCAAGGATGAAGAGGATCAGGTTTGCTTGCAAACCATGCATTGATGCAAGACAGAAGTGTGACAGCTTCCAGCCATGCGCGAGGTGAGGAGAGAGGGAGAGAGTATGCTTCTGTCTATGCCATGCTCGTGCAGATGATGATGATAATGATGATAACGGTGACGATGTCGAATATGATGATGCTGAGGGAGGGGAGGGGAGAATGCTTACAGTTGCGTATCATGTCTTGTGGCATGTGGTCGCTTGCGGCTGCGTATCATGTCTTGTGGCATGTGGTCGCTTGCGGATGCGTATCTTGTCGAGTCACTGAGTGGTGTCGCTGCCTTCGCCTGCTGTAGTCTCGAGCGTGTCTCGGGCTCTTGCATCTTCTTGCCAGCTGCTGATTGACGTGTGAGTCAATGGTGACGGTTGTTGTCATGGGGGTGCAGGTGCGTCAAGCACAACATGGCAGGGCGTTGCGTGAGACTGAGAGAGACGAAGCCCTCGAGGACCAGGAGCTTGGTCGCGTGCGTTGTGTGCAAGAGATCCAAGGTCAAGTGCGACGAGGGCCGACCCTGCTCCGCTGCAGGCGTCTGGAGAAAGCGGAGCAGTGCGTGTACGAAGACATGGAGCTGATAGTCACGGACGACGGGATGCGAGAGGTGGAGCAAGCAGACCTTGCACTGGCGCATGAGAGGAGGCGGATGGGAGAGCTGCGGGTGGAGAGACCGCTAGACTTCTGGATCCGAAGCGTGTCGTTCGACAAGCCGTCAGCGCTGCGGGAGCAGATGAACTCGATGGGGTGGCCGGATCGCGTGCTGGCGAGGCACTGGGAGTTCGGCTTCAGCGCGAAGGAGCTCATGAAAATCTTTGTCTGTCTTCCTCCCTACCTGCAGCAGGTAACGCGACGAGCGCTGCATGCGGTAGAGATCATCATGGCAGACAAGATCGAGAAGCAGAGTCGGAGAGTGGAGGACCACCTGCTGATGGGGGGAGGCGAGACGGAAGTGAAGCCAGACTTGGAGGTAGACCGAGCATTCTACGACCAGCAGACCTTTGGGTTGATCAAGCAGCATCTGCATCCGTCGACGGGGCAGCGGGCCCATGTGTTTGTCTCGGACAAGACATGCAAGCTAGTCGGGCTACATGTGGAGGAGATGCTGGCGAGGTTAGCGAACAGAGAGCTGTCACTAATGAGCACGGAGTTTTCCTACTTCTGCTACGTGATGTTCGGCACCTGGTCCTTCGCAGTCAGGCCGGGGCAGCCGATGACTTTGTTGTTAAGACTTCGAAATTTCAGCAACGAGATGGGGGCAGGGTGTGCGTTCACACGGGTAATTCAGCAGCAGGAGTTCGATAGCTACGGCAGGGTGAAGGCTATGAAGACATTCCTTGTACCGGTGAGTCAGGAGGGGAGAGGAGAACACAGGCAGCTGGAGAGGCGCTGATCTAACACTTGCTGCGGGGCAGGTGGAGCGGGGGGAGTACGAGTCAGCTGTGATGCCGTGGGAGGGTTCGAGTACGAGAATACAGATGCACTTGAACGCTGGACGAGACTACGAGGCATGGAAGAGCGACTTCGTGTCAGACTTGTACGCGGTGAGAATGGAGAGGGGTGGAAGGGGAAGGGAGAGGGGAGAGCTTTGGGCGCCAACGTGCTGATGGGAGATGTGGTGGCTGCAGGACGAGACGATCATTGGCATGCAGAAGTCGAGGGAAGGGATGCAGCGGCTGTACGCACTAGCGGAGGATCTTGAGAGGATGTACCAGCCGTTCCTGGAGCTGGCGGAGAAGATCCTGCATGAGAGGATGGGGCAAGAGACTGGGAGACCGTGGGTGGGAAGCGACTGCAATGCGATGGGGGGGGAGAGAGAGGAGAGGAGGACAGAGGTGTGAGAAGCTGCTGGTTGTTTGTCTCGTGGTTGTGTCATGATGAGTTTGTGCAATATCTGTTTATTCTCTACGTCAACCTGGTTCTTAGTACATTTGTAGCTCAGAGGCGTCCAGGCTCCCCACTTCAGGCCCCGGATCTCAGTCTACCGGGGTTAAAAACCACTACATGAACCCGGGGCCCGATGGGCCGTGACGGGCTGAAGACGATCGCACTGGATGACCGGGGATACCTAGAGGCCCGGACTCGGCCTGGGAGGGCAGCTGGGCTGACCGAAGAGCCGAGCAGCCGGCGGAGGCAGTCAAAGTACCTGATACTCAGATGTGCCCGGGCCTGCCTTGCCCGGCCCACCGACACCTCCGGTTGGTGGAGCAGAGCTGGCAGGCCCGGCCAGTAGTGACGCAGGCCCCGATGATGCCCCGGCGCTGAGCCCGAGCAGCCGGCTGAGCGTCAGGCACGCGACCCATAGGAGGCATGAAGAGATACTCCACGTCCACTTCTCTCCTCCAAGCAGGCACTGGCCCTGACAAGCCCTCAACCCTTGCTGCTGCTGCTGCTGCTGCTGCTGCTGCTGCTGCTGCTGCTGCAGAAGCTGTAGCTGTCGGCGCCCCCTGCCTCCCCTCGCTCCCTCCTGCCCTGTCATCCTCCCATCCCACTTCTCCCAGTTGTTCCGGTCGCGATCG
>NW_005434410.1:17560-31890 GCF_000315625.1 Guillardia theta CCMP2712
ACCCCCATCATCCCTTCCTTGCATCCCTCCCCCCCAGCATCCTGCACGGCCTGTCCCACTCCAGCTCCCTCCCCTCCCCCAAACCTCCCCACTCTCCCACTTCGCCCTCCCCCGCCCTCCTCCTCCCCTCCTCGCACGACCCCCGTCAGTAGCTCTACCAGCAGCTCTCCTAGAGCCCTCACCTCTGCCTCCTCGTCGTACTCCTCTCCTCCTCTGCCCTTCAGCCTCCCTCCCCCTCGCCCTTCCGTCCCACTCCCCGCGGCTCCTCCTGTGGACCTCCCGCCCCTCTTCAGTCGGAAGAGCCCGCAGTCCATCAGCCTGCAGTGGAAGCTGATCCCTACCAGCACGCTCCTGCTCCCCACGTCTCCGTGCAGACTCCCGCCCGCTCCTTCCCCGTGGAGGTAGCTTAGCGCCCCCACCAGCCCCGCTGCCTCCCGCACTCGAAGCCTCCACGTGAAGCTCTCCGACTCCTTGTCGCTCCTCAGCACCTCCTCCAGCAGCCCTCTCCCGCACGGCCAGTCGATGATGAGGCATCCCATCCTCGCGTCCTCGTCCTTGGCGTACCCCACGACCTGCGCGATGTTGGGGTGCGAAAGACCTGCCATCTTCTCCGCCTCCTCCGCCAGGTTCTCGATCAAGTCCTCGACCTCGGCCTTGGAGTCTCCCGGCACTCCGTCAGCTCTGAGCACCTGCACGCACACTGGTCGCAGCTTCTCTTCGCAGCCCAGGACGGCACGATATGTGCTGCTCCAGGGGTCTTGACGCAGAAGCAGCTCGTCGGAGAGCATGTCCGTCGAGGTCATGACTTGTGAGAAGGGATGGCAGGGGAGAGAGCCTGCGATATGCTTCTTGTCTTTATCCTCCTCCTCCACCACCACCACCTCCTCCTCCTCCTCCTCACCATCATCATCATCGCCTACTCCGCAACGTCTCGGCATTTTTCCAGCTTGGTGGCTCCCCTCATCCCCCTCCTACACTGTAACTCCTGCAACTGAAGCAGCAACTGAAGTTGACTCGTACTGATTTTAACTTAACTTTGAGTAAAAGAACTTGGAAGTACCGTACGTACTCAGTCGTTGTCCTCGTACTGATTACGATGCTGCCGTCAAGACGCCTGCTGCAGCTCCAGGAGGTGCGAACTGCTCAAGGCTCCGAGATGAAATGGTGATGACTCCGTAACGGCTTCAAACGGCTCTTGCCAGTACGCACAGGCCGGCCCGGCTGGAAGCGCAACGGCTGGGAAGGGAGCTAGACATCTATGACCTCAAGGCAAGTCAATGGCTTCGTCAATCCAGCAGCACCGTGTCAGTGTGAGACCCTCACGATCTGATACTGACAGTGCTTCAGCTGAGCTCACCTAACAAGGAGTACGGTCGCACTCAGCGGCATCTCAAGTGGCACCCGCAGGCTCATGGTCCCTGCGCCTCTATCAAGCTCACATACGACGAGAGCCTTGCAAGGTAGCCGCTGGCGATCAGACCTTCCCATGCGGGCTTCTCCTCCCTTCCGGGCCTGCTGTCCTTGCTGGCATGCTGATCGGACCCGCCGTCTGTGCTCGCTCAATATGCCGCTTCCCCTGCAACGCGGCAGTCAGGCTTGCATGCCAGGCTGATGCGGCTGCCTCAGTCCCGGCGACTCTGTGACGTGCTCGCATATCCCGGGCCCGCTTCCCGGGCCCGCAGTCACGCCCTTGCATACCGTCGTACCGATCGGACCCGCCCGTGCTCGCAAATGCTCCCTCCGACCCCGGGCCGCAGTCCTTGCACCCGCGGCCCGTGCTCGCGCCCGGGGCCGGGCCCCGGCCCCGGGAGGAGTGAGGAACTTTTGAAGGCTTCGAGTCAACCGGGTGACCGCCGGCCCGGGGCCCGTGACAGCCTGTGACCGTACCGTGACGATCCTGACGATGAGTCATGGGCCGATCGGTCCGGTCCGGGCCGGGCGGCCGGGCGGCCCGGGCCCGGCCGACCGGACTCCGGGACGGGCCGGGTGACGTACGGATCATCGGATCGGACGGCGGCGGTCACTGCGGAGTCACTCGCTACCGGGTCACCCTCAGTGCGGCTAGCTTCTTTACTCAAAGTTAAGTTAAAGATCAGTACGAGGACAATCAGGAGAGTCGAGGAGGCTTGACCCTGACACTGTCGCACAGGCCAAACGGCGAGAAGAGAAAAGACAGCGAGAACCAAACCTAAACCTGCCGACTGCTGTCCCCCAAACTTAACTGATACCTTCACTTAACGGCGCGCTGGACAATCCCCCCGCGCCGCCATGCCAGCGATGTCGCGGTGGCCGCCGCCGAATACCGGGATGCACCCGCGATGATGGCAGCGTACTACCGGACAGGGAGGCCTTGAGCTGACGAAAGATCCTGGACCGGATGCGTTTGCAAGTCGGATCACCTGAGACGTCTTGCGAGGCCGAGAGACCATCCAGCGCTGCCGTTTCCTTGTTCGCCGAGCGATCCGCCAGCCACCACAGAAAGCGCAACGCATCCGATACGGTCCTGCAAGAGGCCATCAGTGCTGGCGATGATGGGAAGAAAGGCCTTTGGCGGGACGTGCTGAGCATATGCATTACGATGCCCTCGGATCTTCCGCTGTGCTGCCGCTTGCAGTTTGCTCCGAGCGAGGTCCGGTATTCCATCATTGTCAAACACATGTGACATGCTGAAGTCCAGGATTTAACCCATGCCATCCGCCTCCAGTAGCCATCTCTTTACTCAAAGTTAAGTTAAAAATCAGTAGCCATCAGTTGTGGAAGTTCAAAGCTAGGCTATCCGTAACATATGGGGTGGGGTATTGATCAGGAGATAGGTAGGGTGGGTGGGTCCGATTTGTCTCTTCAACTCGCCGTTCATGGCAGGGAAGGTAAGAAACAAGGAAAGACGGGGAATGCTGGGAAGAGATGAGTGAGAGATGTGGCAACGGAGGAGGAGGATGCCATCTTGCTAATGCACTACATGCTGTAAGAGTGTGTTGAGCGATGAAGTTAGCGAGTATGGGGTGTAGAACACGATTGCAAGGCCTGATCATACCACTCGAGAAAGGTTTTCTCGATAGCAAAAGGCATCATAACTATTGGTCAGTGTGTCCTCATTTCCTTGGCATACTTGATACATAGTTGTGATCTGTGTGCGTGAGCGTCCGAAGTCGATGTGAGCACCTGACATGGCTTATCAACAGCTCTTCCCTGCAGTTGCTGCTTGCGCAGCAGTCATCGCCACTGTTCTCGTCATCTCTACCCTGAGGCCTAGACAGGTCTCATACCCACTTGCTGTTCGTTTCCATCTGATCGCTCCTCTCAGTCATCGGTCCTTGCCGCCAACTCGATCTGGGCTGAGACTGGCATGACGCCTCCTGTCCCCCACCCCAAGGTCGCTGGGCATGCCCACCATGCGCCAAGACCGCACACCCTCACCGCTGAGGAGTATGAAGGTGCGGGGATGCTCAGAGTGTGTTGACGAGCTGCCTGTAACAAGAGGAGCTACAGCGATGCACAAGAAGGCGCCCCAAGTCGTTCATGGCAGCAACCGCCTGTTCCGTGCAGGTGGGGTGACCAACCACTCCAAAGTCGCTCTGACGCCCCTGTGCTCAGCTGCAAAGTCCTGGCAGAAGTGGGAGAACTCCTACTTCCACCCCGCTGCTGGGATCCCGCTGAACCTCAAGACCCGCACCGGGCTGTATGCCCAGCATACCAAGGTAGGAAACAGCTCCTTCCCTATGAGGTCCTGAGAGCGCTCCTTGGTAGGTGATGCCCAAGAGAGCCAAGAACGTGGATTCCTGGGAGAATTCTTACTTCCAGCCCATCGGCAAGGGAGCTCAGCCCACTGCCGAGCAGAGGTGTGCGCGATGAACTGCAGTCGAGGTCCCTTTGCAGTCTGAGGGGATCGTTGTAGGATGGCGCATTTCTCCGGCGCCAAGGGAGCTGTTGCTCACAGCAAGGTGGCCAACCTCCGCCAGAAGGCTGCCTTGCGCTGGCAGAAGTGGGAGGACTCGAACTTCGGCCACACTCAGGCAAGATGGAGGACGAATTCCCTCGCAGCCCGTTTGCTGACTCCGAGGCCCCCCAGCAACAAGTTGCGCGTGCTCGCCTCCCTGAGTCTGAGGAGCCGGCCAAGGTGCGGTGGCATGCTTGCTCATAGTTGGCTCAGCGGCTGAACGCTGTGACAGATGGCAGCGAGACGAGGATCGACCAAGCACAGCAAGAAGCAGAGCATCGTCGACAAGTTGGTCTCTGACAGCTGGGTAAATTCACCCTGATGATGACGTTTCACTTGTTTCATGACGACATGTCACATTTATCACTTCAATCTCTTGATGACATTTCTCGTTCAAACTCGCTGTCCTTCATGACACATGTTCTTCCAGGTCAACCATGCTGAGATCGACGACCAGCACAAGCGTCAGCCAGTGAGGTTCATCGACACTCTCAATTAGATTCAAGTACAGCGATCAAACTCCATCTCTGGTACCTCAATCACCCCGACCCTAGCGCGTTCCTCGACACGAATGCTCTTTGTGAGGAAGCGGCTTTTCGACGCGATTGAACAATCCCATCTGACGCACGATTTCAATTCCATTCCTGCTCGGCTCGTAACGATGGTTTCCTCCTCTGCTCTTGTCCCCTAGCTGAAAAGCACATCCTGTCGCATACTAGCTCCTAGTACCTGTGTGTTTCTCGCGGCTCCTCTCCCCCATCTCTTTGTGGGGGTATATCATCTCCTCCTCCTCCTCCTCCTCCTCCTCCCCTACACCATCGTACCGTTCTCCTCCTCCTCCTCCCCTACACCATCGTACCCTTCACCTCCTCCTCCTCCCCTTCCTCTCCCTCCTCTCCTCCCCCATCCCTCCTTGCTGCATCATGCATTGGCCTTGACCGCCCTTGTCAAACTCTGTTCCTGCTTCACCACCCCATCACATTCCCACCCACCCCCTCTGCTTACATCACTTATTGTGGTCCTACAACCCGTCTCACGTACCAAACCAAACACCCCCTACCCCCTCCTTTCAAGTCCCCACCCCTCCCACTTCCGGACTCCGGCACAATGGCGCCTGGGCCCAACAGCCACCTGCGTCGTGCGCCATGACAGAGGGACGTAGCAGACATGAACATCTCAGTCCTCTCCTCTCCTCCTCTCCCTCCCTCTCCTCCTAGGTAGATTCTCCTGACAAGCCTCCCCTGCCGCAGTGGCTCCTGGACATCTCAACAGCTGTACATACGGGACAACCACCGTCCCTTCCACGACGATGCGCCTTCTCCTCTTTTCCCTCCTTCTCTTCAGCTCCCTCCCCATGAGCGTGACGATCGAGCTGTATCCGGAGCTGCTCGGTCTTGCTACTCCCAGCTCGTGGGTGTCTGCCTCGGGCTGCATTGACCATTCTGAATGTAAGCAAAACGAGTTCTGCAAGATTACCTGGTGCAACTCCTGGGAAGGATGGTTCTACAAGTGCGGAAACTGCGTCCCGTGCTCCCAGTGCCTCTGCAACGAAGACAGCATCACGCAGGCCTGCCCCTCTGACAGGTGCCCCGCTCAGCCTGCCGAGTCCGTACGCTACCTGCAGGGCAGGTTCAGCAGCACGCATCCGATACCTGGAACCAACTACTCGTGCGTGTTCGCCATTAAGTTCGAGGGCCTGCTGTTCGAGCACGTGCAAGTCGCTGTAGAGAACAGGAGCAACGTCGTCACCCCCACCACCATCCCTGTCGCGACATGCGCGAGGTTTCAGGGCAAGGGGATATTCAACCTGTCCCAGACGAGCCTCTCCTTCTTTTACACGGAAGGTAAGGCGATCCCCTCCTCTCCTCGCAAGCATGCTCTTGTCCTCTCCCCTCCTCTTGAGCATGCTCTCGTCCTGTCCTGTCCTCCCGAGCAGTTGCTTGACTGACTGGCTGACGTCTGCTCAGGGGACTACAAACCCTTCCAATGGCACAAGGGTAGCTTCTGGAACAACTGCTCCGCTGGTTTCAGAATCTTCCTCACAAGCCCTACCGGCCTCCCTCTCAACTACTCGCTCACCCCCGCCCCTGGAACGAGAGCTGCATGGCATGACGCCAGCGTGCAGCCTGTGTTGGGGAGCGCAGGAGCGATCGTCGGGACGTGGAAGTCGCGAGCGCTCTTCGAGGGGACGTACTGCGAGCTAGTCACTGAGATACTCCCCCTGCAGGGTTCCAACTTCCACCAGCACAACTTCCACCTGCTGAACTGCAGCTCAACCAAGCGCGGCTTCACTCTCACTAAGGTCGGCAGAGACCCTCCAGCTGGTAAGAGTACGGCAAGGAAGCTGTTGAGCGAGGGTGGCAGCACCAACGGAGACGCTGGGGCCGCAGGGGGGATGGAGAGCAAGAGCAGGAAGGGGGTAGAGGGAGGAAGAGATCCTGATGCATCAAGGTCGAGCGTGCAGCTACGAGCGACCACCACGATGCCAGTCGAAGTGATCGAGGCGGCGGCAGAGGCAGGAGGAGGGAACGTAACGTCAGGAGCGATCCAGGTCAGCACGCCAACTTCCTCCTCCCCTGTCTACAGGACGTGGCTGATCAAACCGACAAGCTCGCCTAGACTAATCGGTGAGAAATTGATGCGGCATCTGCCTCCTCCTCTGATCCTTCCCTCCTCCAGCTCTTCAGATCTCCATGACAGGGTCGCTCTTGGCTTCGGACTACATCAACATCTCTGCTGCCCTTCCTGCGGCTCTCAACGCCGACCTCTCTTGGTCCACGACCCTCCTTCCTGGTGTTCAGTGCGGGACACCTTGCACTTCGCAAGCTACAAGTGCCTACCCAACCTTCTGCAGAGTTCAGACCTGCAGGAAGGTAGCATACAGTCGGGGGCTTTCCAAGGCTTTCCTCACGAGCTCCAACTTCAAGAACGGTCAGATCGTGAACGTCACATATAGGGCTACAAACCTGGAAGAGGCTGACATCGGGCTGCTGATCCAATCTCTCGTCTCCAGCCCTTCAGCTAGTTTCACCTTCACCTTCACAGCCTACTCCAAGAACGCCGTCTGCCAGATCGGCCAGTATACTGAGCCGTCCAAGCTGGGTCTGCGGTGGACCATTCCCCCGTACCTCACCAAGAGCCTTGCAGAGGCGTGGGTTGTTGACTACGTCAACCAGACCTCGGCCACGTTCTGGTCGGACTGCAGCGACTGTGCGCAAGGCAACACGACCTTGTACTTTGCGGACAACGGCGGGGAGCAGGCATGCGGGACAATCTGCCCGGCAGGGATGTACTCGGCAACTGGGTTGAACCCTTGCTTAGACTGTCCTGTTGGGACTTACCAACCTGTGCGCGCTGGAACCAAGTGCATGCCCTGCCCCTCCTCCTACTCGACGGCAGACAAGAACGCGATCTCCCGCGACCAGTGCTTCTATGCCATCGTGCTGCTGGAGAGAGTGTGGAGGAGCGGGCAGATACTCAAGTTCGTGGTCTACTGGCAGTTCACCACCAACATCGCGTTCCCTCCCAACAAGGTCTCCATCTACAAGGACGGCAGACAGCTCGCCTGGTTTTCGACTGTCCTCTACCCTGACCCTGCTCCAAGTGGCTACAGCGGGTCCAACACCCTCGAGTCAGAGTCGGCCGGCCTCGGCAACTACACGCTGCTGCTCTATAGCTCCATGGACAACTTCTCGAACCCGGCGATCAACGTGGCGGGAGGCGCCATCGTCGCGTCGTACACCTTCCTCATCCAGAACGAGATCCTCACCGACTCCTGTCTCGGCAGCGACCCCCTCACCTGCATCCCAGCTGACGTCGGCAAGAGCATCAACTCCTCCGGCGTCCTATGTTCCAGCGGCTACCTTGCCCGCATCCTCAACCTCCGCTTCTGCCCCCCCTGCTCCCCTGGGAACGCTGGTGTGCTCTTCTGCGCCCCCTGCCCTGTCGGCTTCTACGCTGACACCGCGGGCCTCTCGAGCTGCACCCCCTGCCCCGTCATCAACGGCATTCCCTATGCCACCGCCTTCGAGGGCGCTGGGGCCTCTTGCTCGGGTCAGGCATGCTGCCAGCCCTGCCCAACTCTCATCCAGCTGGGCTTCAACCCTATCCAGTGCCGGCAGAACACAGCACAGGCCACGACGGCAGCCCCGACAACGGCAGCCCCGACGACGAGGCCTGTCACGACCACGACCCGAGCTGCAGTAATCGAGACTACCGAGATTGCTACGACTCCTGCTCCAACCACCACCGCAGTGCTCGCCACCCCAGCGCCGGTCGCCTTCTGCGGGGACGGGGTGAGGCAGGAGAGGGAGACGGGCTGCTGGTCGGCAGCGTATGGGGGGATGAGACTCTGCGAGGATCCGGCGATCATGCTGGGGAACGACCTGAGGTGGCACTTGAGGGAGGAGTGTGACGACGGGAACAGGATCGATGGCGACGGCTGCTCGGCCAACTGCACGGTTGAGCTGGGGTTCGGCTGCTTTGGAAGCTCGCCGGATGTTTGCAGGTATCCGACCAGGAGCGACCAGTTCCTGACCATGGCGGCGCTGCTGGGCAGCTTGTCCGGGATCTCCTCAGCTGAGACCGTGCTGGCCAACACGACGGATGTGGGGAGGCTTAACTTGCACCTCTTCGAGATGCTGGGGTTGCAGGCGACCTTTCGAGCGATCTACCAGACGTCCTTGCAAGATCGGCTCACCAACGAGGCCGCAAACGTGGCCCTGAACCCCTTCGGCTGCCCCTGCCAGCAGGGGTACCAGGAGATCATGGAGCAAAGCGGGAGGGTGGGGGTCCCAGCTGGGGTCTTCGTGAACTCCGGCAGATGCCAGTGGCGGGTCGCCCCGGTCAACGCGAGCACAGTCACCCTCTACCTCCAACACCACATGAGGAAGGTTGAACTGCTGATGCTGCGACGTCCTGCCTTGTGCTCTTGCTCTCCCTCGCTCCCCTACTTCCTCTCGCTCCCACCTCCCTCCCTTCTCCTGCTCCCTCCCTCTCCTCTCTTCCTGATCTCCCCCACCCCTGACTCCACCCGCTTTCCTTCCTCCCCTTGCTATCTCCCCGCCCCCCCCCCCCCCGTCCTCCCTCCCTGTCTCCGCTGCTCTGCTCTCCTCGCTGACGCCTTGTGTGTACCTTCAGAACGAGTGGCTGGAGATCATGGACAGCGGTATCTACCCCCAAGACCAGCAGGTCCCCAGCAGCAACTGCTACCCCTGCAAATTCGTGGGCAAGTCCAACGTGTCAGCAGTCACAGTCCACGTGATTACCTTCTCCCTCCACCTGCGACTGACTCCTGACGGCCGATGGCAGGTCGGTAGCTTCTTCACTGCCACCTTCTACTACAGCGAGATGAAGGAGGTGGAGCAGCGGTACTCGTGGGAGGACGTGTTCAACCTGACCTTCTTCGCCAACGGCACCAGCTCGTTCCCCGACACGCTCCCCTACCTCCTCGAGGCGGTGCGGGAGGCTGCTGACGTCAACATGACCAACACTTCTGGTCAGCCTCCTCCCCCAGCTACGACCCCACCAGACTCGCTGGTCATGAAAGTCGGGGAGGCGGTAGATAGCTGGACTTACCCCTGCCAGTTCGGCAGTACCAATGGGACGCAGCCACTGGGGGTGACCGAGTTTCTGTTCCGGCGGCACGAGGACAGCTGGGAGGATTTCACGGGGGAGTGGGAGGGGCAGACGTACGCGGACGGGAACAGGGACGGCCTGTTTGACAACGTCGGGAGGGTGAGGTGTGGTGAGGTCGGGTTTATCAGACAGCAAGATCAAGTGTACCAGCCCGATCACTGCATGACGCTGTGCGTTCAGGATGCTGCCTGCTCGTTCGCAAGCTACAACGACAAGTTCTTCACCTGCATCCTCCTCCGCTCCTGCCAGCTGGAACCGTCGTTCAACGCGCAGGACCCCATCATCTACAAGAAGAAAGAGGGGGTCCACAACCTGCTGTGCATGCTCAAGGTCTCTGTGGTGGGCCTTCGAATCTCGGTGCACGTGCATGGATGCGACGGCAAGGAGGATGGAGTGCGGAGGAGCGCGCACGAGGGCTGGGCGACGGGATACATCTTCCCCCTGCCGGTGAGGAAGAGGAGGGTTGGGAGCAGGAGCAGGAGCAGGAGCAGAAGCAGGGGCAGGGGCAGGAGAAGGAGCAGTAGCAGTAGCAGTAGCAGTAGCAGGAGCAGGAGCAGAAGCAGGAGCAGTAGCAGTAGCAGGGGCAGGGGCAGAAGCAGGAGCGGGAGCAGGAGCGGGAGCGGGAGCAGAGGGAGCTATGGTGGAAGAAGAGCTAGAGATGGAGAGAGGAGAGGCGGAGAGGAGAGGCAGGGAGGAGAGGCTGACAACGACGACAGGACGGAGCCACTCCTTGCAACCAGGGAAGGGACCCCATCCCCTGCCGTTTCATCGACCCGATCTCGAAGTTCCAGTACTGGGGCTACGTGCCCTTCA
This sequence comes from Guillardia theta CCMP2712, assembly GCF_000315625.1. Classification (NCBI taxonomy): domain Eukaryota; class Cryptophyceae; order Pyrenomonadales; family Geminigeraceae; genus Guillardia; species Guillardia theta. The sequence goes on from NW_005434410.1 coordinate 27,948, forward strand.
GCATTGTGTTCTCCTCCTCCTCCTCCATCTTGGCGGTCGGGGACGTGTACAATGCCATCCTGACCCGCTCGCTCAACGACGTCATTGACGTCTTCCAGCTGTCTGTATCGAGGGAGTGGCAGCTGCAGATCTACATGCCCCTCTCCCTCGTCAACTCCCAGAACTACCCGCAGGTCAACAACGTCCTCTTCCCCTTCGTCCAGCAGCCCTCCAATGCCACCCTATGGAACCTTAAGCCCACATCAGCGGTGAGGGTGGGAGGAGGGTGGAGGGTGGAGGGAGGAGGGAGGAGGGAGGAGGAGGGTAAAGGGGGTAAGGAGGACAAGGCCGAAGGTGGACTCGTGAAGCGAGACAAGGGAGAAGAGAGGGAAGTAGTAGGATGAGGATACTGGGTGTTTGGAGGAGGGAGGAGGGAGGAGGGAGGAGGGAGGAGGGAGGAGGGAGAGGAGGACCAGGAGGGAGGAGGGAGAGGAGGACCAGGAAGAGGAGGAGGAGGAGGACTAGGAAGAGGAGGAGGAGGACCAGGAAGAGGAGGAGGAGGACTAGCAAGAGGAGGAGGAGGACCAGGAAGAGGAGGAGGAGGACCAGGAAGAGGAGGAGGAAGGCTCAGTGCTGACGGGAGGGAGCAGGCGGAATTAAGGTTCCAAGTGCAGGAGATCGATCAGAAGGGTTTCCTGCAGCAGCTCAACGTCTACAGGACCTGCAACGACTCCTTATCGACCCTCCGCCAGTTCGCCAGCAGGACTCCGGACTGCCTCCTCATCTTCTCCAGCATCTTCCGAGCTGACGGGACCATCGGGCCCAGCAGGGTCGACTCGGCAACCATGGACAAGATATGTCAGAGCTCCTGCTACCAGGACTTCAAGGCTGTGAGTTGCACCTCCCTCCGTCCCACTCATCCTCCCGTCCTCCCGTCCTCCCGTCCTCCCGTCCTCCCGTCCTCCCGTCCTCCCATCTACCCATCTCCTCCTCGTCCCCACGTCCCTCCTCTCCTCCTCTCCTCCTCTCCTACTCCCTCCTCCCCTCTCCGTCTCGGTCTTCCTCCTGCTCTCCGACTGATTGACTGCTCTGCTAGACGCTGGAGGCCTCAGCTCTCAAGTGCTCTGCCGCCTGGAAGTCAACGGACTCTTCTTTCTTCTCCTTCCTGCCCGGCCTCTCCATCCCGGTCGTCAACGAGCAGTCGATCATGACGAGGAGGATACTGGGGAAGGTGAGCCAAACAGAGGCATGCTGCTGCTGCTGCTGCTGCTGCTGCTGCTGCTGCTGCTGCATCGCTCTTACCTCCTTCTATTCCTTACTCTCCCCTGCTTCCAAGATGTCCTGTTTCATTCCTCCGCGTCCTTGGCCTCATCCCTTTTCTTTCTCCTCCTCCCCACCCTCTCCCGTTCCCTCTTCATTCTCTTCTTCCTCTTCCTCTCCCTCTCCCTCCTCTCCCTCCTTGTCCTCCTCGTCCTCGTCCTCTCCCTCTCCTTCCTCTCATCTTCTCCGCAGCTGCTTGATCTCACGGACGCTCTCTTCAACATCTCAACAATCTGCTTCGGCAACGAGAAAGGGCAGCGCTGTGTCCAGCCCCTGCTTGAGAGCAGGTCGGAGCTGGGCTCTTGCCCAGTGTCCTCCCTCCTCTCCTCCCCCTCCTCCTCCTCCCTCTTCTCCTCCGTCCCCTCACTAGCGGAGGAGATTCAAAACCCTCCCTTCAACTTTGCAGGCTCTCCCACCTGCCCCTCCACCTGCTCTTCCAGCCTGAACGCGTTCTTCATCCTCGACGGCTGCTGCTCCTCCACCGTCAACGAGGCGACGAGGAGCTGGTGGGACTTGGTTGGCCACGACCTCTCCCCCTCCTTCATCTTGCAGGACCCCAGCAGGAGGGGCAACTTGTTCTTCCAGAAGCCGCAGGCCTGCGGCGGGAGCTACGTCTCCATGGACTGTGCCGCGGGGCAGTGCGGCAACAAGAACCTTCCTGCTGTCTGCTGCAACGTCACGTGCGCGGGAGGAGGAGTCAAGAGCTACCTGAGCGCGTGCTCCTGCTCCTGCCCCGAGAAGCTCACGGGCAAGCTCTGCAACGAGTCGAACACGCACGTCCTTGCTGAGTTCAACATCATCGGCATCAGCGTTAGTGACTTCTCGTTGGAGGGGAACCAGGTCAGTCGCTCTACCCGCCCCCTCCTCTCCCTGCCCGCTCCTCCCTGCTTCTTCCAACATTCCTACCTCTCCCTGTCCCCTTTCTTCTCCCCTTGTCGCTGTGGGCTGGTGCCCTCTCTCCAAACTTCACTGCCCCCTCCTCATCTCCCCTCCTCCCTCCCCTCTCCTTCCACATCTCCCTCTGCTCCCTCGTCTCTCTCTCCCCCATTTCTTCCCCCCCCTCCCCTTTCCTCACTTTCCCTCCAGGCGTTGTTCATGGCCATCTTGGCTGAAGTCGCCGGCGTCGACCCCAGCAAGGTCGAGATCGACAGCTTCGTACCTTTTCCACGTCGCCGCAAACTTTCTCACCTCGGCCAGCTCTCCCCCAGCAGCAGCCTCCCTCCCTCTCAGCTCCTCCAGACCGAGCAGCAGGGGGTCACGATCAGGTTCCGCGTCATCATGCCGTCGGAGAGGGAGGCAGTGCGTGTCGCTCAGATCGTCGTCGAGGGTGACAAATCTCAGTCTCTTGTCGATAAGCTGAAGGTGCCATCCCCCTACCCCCGCCCTCCCTCACGCTCTCCCCGCAGGCCCTCGGTGACGTCACGCTCAGCCTCGCCTTCCTCCCCAAGGCCTTCGCAGCCAACGGGGGTCAGCTGTGCGACGACATCCTGTACAAGTGCAACGTGACGGGAGGAGCGACGGCCAACGGCACCTCCTCCTCCTCTTCCTCCTCCTCCTCCTCCTTCAACGTCCTCCACGTCGTCTATCCGCTCGTTGGCGTGCTAGGAGGAGCGCTGGTGCTCTGCATGGCCTACCCCTTCCTCGTCAAAGGCTGCGGGTGGCTGAGGCCCCGAGCAGACGCGATGTGGAAGAAGCTCGACGTCGAGGGGCGGGTGGAGGCGTACAGGGAGGACATGCGGATCTCTACACAGGAGAAGGAGAAGAAGAAGAAGAAGAAGCAGCAGAAGACGTTTGTGGAAGATCGATGGTCCCTCAACAACGTTTTCAGCAGCGGAGCCACAAGCTCGGCCAAGCAGCACCAGCACGAGGCCCCCAAGGCCTACATCATGGTTTCCGGCAAGGCCATGTGGCCGTCAGCATCGATATGGAGCCCCGAGGATCACGGAGGAGGAGGAGGAGAGACGATCGGGTTCATCGAGAGCTCGGCTAAGCCACAGCACATCACCTTTGACCTGGGGCAGGTGGAGGAGGGAGAGAAGGGGAGGAGATGAAGGGGATGATGATGAGGATGATGATGATGATGATGAGGATGATGATGATGTAGAGGCGTGAGGTCGGAAGATATTGAGATGAGATGTGCTGTTTTCATCTCTACCATTTGTTTCATGTTGATCTGAATGTTAAAGTTATAAAATGACTGAAGTGGAACGAGACGCCATCCTCCTGCTCCTGCTCCTGCTCCTCCTCCTCGTCAAGTTTCAGAGCACAGCGAGAAGAGAAGAGTCTTGAGAAAGAGCCAATACTCCAGCACCTGCTCCCTGTCACTTCGACGTCTCCACTCCCTCTCCTTCAGCCCCTCCTGCCCCTGCCCCTGCTGCTGCTGCTGCTGCCCTTGCTGCTGCTGCTGCTGCTCCTCCTCCTCCTCCTCCTCCTCTGCTTCTCCTCTCCCCGCCCCTTTCCCTCCTCCTCTGCTTCTCCTCCCCCCGCATGCTTGTCTCGTCTCACCGACACTTTCGGTACATGCGAGGTGTCTTTGAAAGACACAGAAGGTCCTGCTTCAGCAAGGAAGACCCTCCTGGTAAACTTGGTGAGGCGAAGCGAGGACCCGGGGTTGAGGAGGCGGGGAGGGAAGGGAAGGGAAGGG
>NW_005434410.1:31990-34193 GCF_000315625.1 Guillardia theta CCMP2712
GGAGGGAGGGAAGGGAGGGAAGGGAGTAAGAGGAGGAGGCGACCTGAGGATTTGTTTTGGGTTTGTTACTGTGAGATGACGGCAGCGATTCTCGTCATGTGCTTCTGAAAGAGGAAGTTCACAGGTAGAGCTCGATTCTGAAGCGTGAAGTAGCTCGACCTCCCCACCTGACATCAAGTCAAGACCTCCTCCTCCTCCTCCTCCTCTCCTCTCCTCCTCTCTGGTCCTCGTCTCTGTCCTCCTCCTCCATCAATCCTAAACTAGAAGCAGCACCAGCACACCACCAACTCCTCCCCCTCCCTCACTCTACACACATCCCTCCTCCCTCCTCCTCCTCCTCCTCCTCCACTGCTCTCCATCCCTCACCAGCGACGATCGCTTCCTCTCGTTCGCCCGCAGCGGCGACGGTTGCTCGTCTCTCCAGCTCTCCGACGTGAAGCCGCTCCCACGAGCATGCGAGCCCAGGTCGAAGGAGCCGCCGGGGAGGGAGAGGTCGGGCATGCTGGAGCTCTTGTTCATCCCCACCTGCTCCTCGGAGAAGGAGGAGAGAACAGACGCTGCGGGCACTTTCTCGGGCTCCAGATGCAGCGGCAAGAACTTGGACAGGACCTTGGGGAGGAGATGAAGGAGCGGGGAGGACTGACTAGTTTCTTCCTCCTCTTTCGCTCCCAGCCCCTTCACGTGGTCCGGGTACCTGAGAAGTTCGAGCCGAGCGCCTCCTGGGGAGAGGGTGAGAGGGGAAGGGAAGGGAGGAGGAAGAAGGAGAGGGGAGGGGAGAGGAGGAAGTGCGGACAGGGAAGAGAGGAGAGAGTAGGGGAGGGGAGAGGGGAGGGGAGCAAGGGAGTACCTGGGAGATGGGAAGGGTCGAGGAGGCGAAGGAGGACGGAGAAGAGGGGAAAGTGATTGAGGACAGAGACGATAAGACGGATGGCAGTCTGGACGACGCTGACGGTGAAGTTCAGGAGGAAGAAGAAGAGGTAGTAGACGAAGGTAGTTGGGAAGAGGAAAACCTGAGGGATGGTCAGGATGCGAGAAGGGAGGAGGGCAGATGAAAGGATTGGGGTAGGAAAGAGACGAGGACGAGGAGGAAGGAGAGAGGGAGGGAGAGGAAGAGCGGGGTGGACGGGGGAAGGTCGTTGCCAGAGAGGGAGGGAAGGGAGGGAGGCAAGAGGAAGCGATTGGATGGAAGATGGGTAGGGGAGAGAGGAGGAGGGAGGGGGAGGGGGAGGGGGAGGAGGGGAGAGGAGGTACCAGCAGGGTGAAGAGCATGGTCCCAAGGAGCAGCTGGTCCAGCGAGTAGTCGCAGGCGTCTATCCTCCCCCTCAGGACGTTCTTCTTCTTCCCCCGGAAGAGCCGCCACAGCGACGATAGCACCCGCGTCTGCACGCCATGCCAGCGGGCCGAGAGCGAGTAGAACAAGTAGACGTGGAAGGTGAAGAAGGAGATCAGGTCGGAGATGAGCGAGAGCATGATTGACATGCCGAAAACTCCCGACACTGCCGTCACCAGCAGGAGCCAAGGGCGCAGACCTGAAGTCCAGCTGAACATGACTTTGTAGCACTCGACCCCAAGGATGCACAGGTTTCCGATGCAGTAGTCTGACAGCGACCAGTCAAGAGCATGCTGCTGCTGCTGCTGCTGCTGCTGCTGCTGCTGCTGCTGCTGCTGCTGCTGCTGCTGCTGCTGCTGCTGCTGCTGCTGCTGCTGCTGCTGCTGCTGCTGCTGCTGCTGCTGCTGCTGCTGCTGCTGCTGCTGCTGCTGCTGCTGCTGCTGCTGCTGCTGCTGCTGCTGCTGCTGCTGCTGCTGCTGCTGCTGCTAACTCCCTCCTCTTCATGCTCCTGCCTCTTCTCCTTCTCTCCCTCCCCCTCCTGCTGCTCCATCTCCTCACTCTGTCTCACTCACCGAGGTTGTCATTCAGCTTGAGTCCAGCTGGGACTCCCATGAGCCAACGGATCCCCTGCAGAATGACGTGGCTCTGCCACTCCGCCATGGCGGCGGTCGACTCCAGGAGCTCTCGAGCATGCGTAAGGCTGTAGTAGCAGGAGGCGAGGCCGAGGAGGAGGTCAAATCCGACCATGCACACCTGGAGAGAAGGAGGACCGAGAAAGGAGGAGCAGAGTCAGAGTCAGCGCATCGCTGCTACATGTCTTACACCGCCCGTCTACTTGCTCACAAGCCCTCCTGTCCTCCCTCCCTGTCCCCA
>NW_005434410.1:34459-41566 GCF_000315625.1 Guillardia theta CCMP2712
CTCCTCCTCCTGGTCCTCCTCCTCCTCCTCCTCCACCACCACCACCTCCTCCTCCTCCTCCTTCCTCCTGGTCCTCCTGGTCCTCGTCCTCGTCCTCGTCCTCCTCCTCCACATCGTTTGTGACCTGCAACAGGGTCCATGCAGATGGCGACATGATAGGAGAGGCAGCGAGCAGCTCAATGCGCTGGTGAAGCTGACAGAAGGTCCTCAGGCTAGCCGCAAGGAGAGAGGGGAGGAAGGAGAGGAGGCAAGTTGAGACAGGGAGCGAGGGAAACACATGGCGCAAGAGACGAGGGGAGGTAAAGGAGGGTAGGAGGAAAGGCACGGGGTGGTGGGAAGAGAGGGGACCTGTCGGCCGAGGGCGGAGATCTGTCGGATACGGACGTAGTTGTCTCCCTTCCTGTTCACATTCCCGCTGTTCACATCGAAACCGGCAAGCATCCAGCAGGGGAGGATGGGAAGGTCGAGGGTGCGGTGAAGGAGCGACAGCCAGAGCTTGAACACGAGCATCGCGATGCAGATCCCGTGTATGATCCCGGTGACCCCTGCGTACCCGATGTTCCCCGCCAGCTCGTTCAGAAGCTCCACCGGCGCCCATAGCATCATAACGACGCTGCTTCCCTGCCTGCCACTACCGCCGCCACCGCTGCCTGGAGCGACCTGCTTGAAGGGCATGGTTTCAACCCTCGGGTACTGCAGCAGCCCGTGTGTGTTGGGGCTCATTGCTACTGTCTCTGCCCGAGCCTCCAGCTCCCACGTCCCAACCTCCCGCAGGAGCAGGGAGGGAAGCGAGCCGCTCTGGAGCCTCCCGATCACTTCCGTCAGCACCTGCTGGCCGCGTCAGGCACGGAGGAGGAGGACCAGGAGGAGGAGGACCAGGAGGAGGACCAGGAGGAGGAGGACCAGGAGGAGGAGGACCAGGAGGAGGAGGACCAGGAGGAGGAGGAGGAGGGGAGGAGGAGGACCAGGAGAAGGAGGAGGACCAGGAGAAGGAGGAAGACTTGGAGGAGGGGGAGGAGGAGCAACCTGCTCAACCAGGAAGGACTCGTTGATCTGCATCAGCGCCTTCTCGAAGTCAGAGGCATGCTGGAAGTTGGGGGGTCGGCGCGCAGGTCAGGGTCGAACGGGATGGTGGAGAAGTAGCTGGAGTTGCAAGGGCGGCTGTAGATGATGAACTGCGCAGTGACGGAGAACACGCTGTAGCGGAAGCCGCAGCAGTGAATGTCACAGAGCCGAGGTCGGTTCAGGTGCTTGTCCAACGTCAGCCAGAAGTTTGCCGTCTGCCTGATGAGCTTGATCGAGTGGGACTGTCTCCTCGCCCCTCCCTCCCCCTTGTACTCCCCTAGCAGGCCTGGCGGCCCCCCACACTCGAAGAAGAGGTGCGAGTAACGGGAGGAGCGCGCCATGACCAGCAACGCCTTGCTCAACAGAGACAGGTGCACGTCCCTTACGACCAGGGCGACGCAGGCAGTGAAAGAATGGACGTTCCATCCTACCAGCAGCCCCATTCCCTGCTCTGCGCTCTCCTTGGGCCAGAAGATCCGAGTCACGTCGGACTTCTTCCTCCTCACAGTCTCCATGGCCTCAAGTTACTCTCCACTGGTGCTCAGGTTGTTCCGCACAACCAGCGCCTAGCCCAGCGCAGCTTCTGAACCACCCGCGTGACCCTCGGTCCTCATGGCAGCGCTGGGCAAAAACGAGTCGAAGGCGTGCTAGAGAGCACGGGAGGAGAGAGGAAAGTAGAAAGTTGATCGATATCTGCTGCCTAAATCGCTTCTATCATGCACACATTCACTCCTGCCTCCTGCTTATTCTGTTCCTTACCCTGGTCCTTCTTCAGCTCCTGTGCTCATTCCCTGTCCTCAATCTGTCTCTGTCCCTGATCAGCTTCTCCTGCTCCCATTCCCTGCTCCTCCACGCCTACGCTCGCTCTGCCATCCCCTAAGAAGCGGCCCTCATCCCCATCAACATACATCATCGCCCTCATATCCTTCGGGTCCCCTCTTCCCCACATCCGCCCACCTCAAATGAAATTTCCCATGGTTCGTGTAGTAATATTCGAAAACACTCGATTCCACTTATGCAGGAACCGTACGCGACTCTTTCAGTAGTAAACCATAGCTGGAAAGTGTCGGGTGGTGGGGTACTTTTGGTGACTTCTGGGGTGCGGGGGTAGTGTCAGACGATGCCTTTTTGATTGTGACATGGGTAGGGTTAGTTATCTAGGGGTACTTTGGTAGTAAAATCAGAGGAGTGGTGGGGTAGTAGGTACACCAAATGGAAATTCTAGATGAAGATTGCTAGGGGTGGTGCATCTGTGGTGCAAAAGGTGCGCAGGGGGGGTGGTGTAAAAGATAATTTAGATGAGGGAGGAGTTTGATCTTGAGATGAGGGGTCCTATAGGTCAATCTAGGGGGTGGTAGTGTTCACGGGGAATTTCCGGATCACCGAGGGGTGGGTGGTAATGAATTGGGGTGGGTAGACAAGAAGCTGGGGGGGTAGAAAGTTATAAATAGGGTGGGTCCAGACCCAGAGAAAGCATGACCCATGCAATATTTTCAGTACCCTACCATAGTCAGGTTATCAATTATAGAAAATACCGGTACTATCATCACCCCCACCCCTCTTTTCGACCCCAAACATTCCGATGACCGCGGACCTGCTAATTCTATCAGCGTCCATCCCATTCCCCCCCCCCTGCTACCCCTGCTGCTCCTCTCCCTCCCTCCCTCCCCTCCTCCCCCTCCTCCCCTCCTCCCCTCCTCCCCAACCCAATCTCCCTCCCCTATCTCCCTCCCTGTCTCCCTCCCTGTCTCCCTCCCTCTCTACTCCTTCCCTGTCTCCCTCCCTCCCTCCCTCCCTGTCTCCCTCTCTACTCCCTCCCTGTCTCCCCTCCCTGTCTCCCTCTCTACTCCCTCCCTGTCTCCCTCCCTGTCTCCCTCCCTGTCTCCCTCTCTACTCCCTCCCTGTCTCCCTCTCTGCTCCCTCCCTGTCTCCCTCCCTCCCTGTCTCCCTCCCTCCCTCGTCCCTCCCTATCTTCGTCCCTATCTCCCTCCCTCCCTCTCCTTCATAATTGCTTGCACGCGTATTTCCCATCTGCTCAGAGTGCCACTGGATTCACTTCTTAACGAGCCAAACCCTGCACGAAGGCTAATCGACTCTCCTTCTCCCACTCTCAGCACCAGCACAAAGGCCGCTGAGCCTGTGATCCAATCCCAACTTCTGCTGCTGGCATTTCCTCCCGCCCTGGGCAGATCAGCAGGCGGGACTAACTCGAATCTCAACAGATGCCGGTCCATGGACGAGCTTTGGATTAATTCCTTGACAGCTTTCCAATCAAATTCATGCACGCTGCTGAGACGCTTGCATCGCCCGTTAGCTTGAACCTCTGATCACCTTGTCAACAATGCGGCAAAGGGATCAGGTCTTTGCCAACCACGGCATCCCTCTACTGTGCGAGGAGGCAGACGAGCTTGCGTTTCGACTGCAGTACAACAGGTACCACAAGAAGACCATTGAAAGGATCATGCTTGGTACCTCGTGTACATATAGTATGTTTGCAGTGAGCTTGCTGTTAAGTGCCGAATGTCGAGCACAGAGTTTTCTCTGTCTTGCACAAGCATTCTTGTTTTCCGCCAATTCGATCCTCTGTATTTTATTCTTTGCAGGGCTGGCCTTGCCGTCCTTTGAGCCTTACGTCAACCGCAGCAGAAACAAAGACATCCTCTTCACAGTCTGGAACACCCTGGCGTTCATGTTGGAGATCGCTCGGAAAACCATAGCGGACCTCCGGAGATCTGAGACCCCCATGATGCTCTCTCCGCACGTGAACATGACGATTGACTACTTGCATGGCGTCCCTTGGACTTGGAGCTGCTCGGACTCCAACCCAGTGGACACAGCTTGGAAGCACCATACTGTGTTCTCCTTTGAGGACGCGCAATGTACAAGTCGACTGCTGACCAACGAAAGCATTTCTGTCTTCCTCTTCGTCGGATTTTTCATCCCCCTGACGGCGGGGATCGATGGCCAGTCGGCCGCATGGCTGTGCGTGACGGAGGTCTTGTCGTACGTGCTGAGTGGACTGTGTGTTGGCCATGAGCTGGGCTCGATGGTGCACGTGGTTGTTCTGCTTGGCACCTTCACCCTCGCAAACATCCTGATCTGCAACTCGAGGATCAGTGCGGCTCGAGAGCGGTTCATGCGCGAGAAGGGCCTGAAGGCTTCGACGGCGCAGACCCTCCAGCTGCTCTGCACCATGATCCCGAGGTCCCTACACACCAAGTTGAAGCATGAGAAGCAGAAGCTGTTTGTCGGCAACACGATGGATCACTGCACTATCATGCACCTCAGGATCTCTCCCGCGGCATCGGAGGACGTGTCACGGCGGCCTCACGACGTGTTCAACCTCGTCGACAAGGTCTTCTCGGACTTCGACTCGCTCGTCGACGCCTTCGGCATGTTCAAACACTACCACTCAGAGGACGTCTACGTCGTGGCTTGTCCGCGTGCTGCGTGTCCCTTCCAGGCCCCTGTCAACCATGCGGCGTACGTGTCGATCTCGGCCAAGAAGATGATCATCCTTGCTCAGCAGCTGATCGAGCGCTCGAAGCTCTACCGCTCCCCGTCGGGAGAGGTGCTATGGGCCAAGGTCGGGATCCATGTGGGGGAGGTGGCGGGTGCGGTGATCGGCCACCAGAGGAGGTTCTACTCGCTGTTCGGCAGCACTATCCATGACTGTCGGAGGCTCTGCGACGCGAGCGAGGCGGGGCGGATCCTCTGCTCAGAGCAGCTGGTGGAAATCCTCAGGAAGGACGTGAGCACCTGCCTCATCTATCACAGGAGTGAGGCTGGTGAGAGCCAGCTGGGGTCGGCGTACTTTGTGGAGGTGGACGAGGAGAACTCGCTGGACCTGGATCCTGAGTCGCTGTACTCCTCCTCGACCTCCAACATCCCTCGCCGAGAGGAGGAGCACCCCATGTCGCTGCAGACCGCCTCCAGCGCCTCCAACGCCACGACATCGTCGGGAAACGCGATGGATGCAGAAACAAGCGTGTCGGATGCCAGCAACTCCAACACGACCTGGAGGATTTTCTTGCAGGAGGATCAAGAGGAGGACCTTGTCGAGAAAAGCAAGAGGAGCAGGGAGGCCCTCCATCACGTCAACTCGACCTGGTGCGAGTTCGCCGACGTGGCAACGGAGGCGAGCTTCCTGGAGAGCCGAGCCATGAACGTGTTCACCCGCACCCTCATCGGCATCTTCTGCAACAGCGTTGTCTTCCTCTCCTCTCTTCACGCCCTCAAGGACCTCAGGATCTTGCAGGTGGAGGAGTACCGCCACGTCAGCTGGAGGATCTCCTTCATGCAGTTTGCGGGCTTTTCTGTTCAGCTGATGATTCTTCTCTGCGGCCTCGTGGCCTACTTCAGCCACCTCCGCTTCTTCCACTCCGGGTCGGTCAAGACTGCCGCGAGCCTCCACTCGTGTGTTGTGTTCTGGCAACGCGCTCTCGTCCTCTGCAACTTCGTCTTCCTCGCAGCTCTGGTCCTCTGCGGCATCTGGATCAACACGACGGGATCTTGCCTCCTCTTCTTCCCGGTGTTCAGTGCCAGCAACCTCCTCCAAGCTGGGTGCCAGCTGAAGGAGCACACCATCATCATGCTGATCACGACCGGGCTGACCGTTGTGCTGATCTACTGCTGGATCCCCGGCATGTCCCTTGTCGCCATCATCTTCACCTACTTCGTCCTCTACATGAGCAACAGGGCGCTCAAGGAGTTCAACTGGGTGGAGAGGGAGCAGTGGAGCGCGTCCCAGCTGATCAGCGCAGAGAACAAGGCCATCCTGCACATCCTCAACGACCTGTTCCCTCCCGACATCGCGCACGAGATCGTCAGCACAGGAAGGATCACCACCAGACTCCGCAGGGCCGTCGTCCTCGTCCTCGACATCTCCTGTTTCTCCCAGCTGACTGCCCAGCTGACCCCCTTGCAGGCAGCTGAGCTCTTTCACCTCCTCTTCTCCCGCCTCGACAGCGTCGCCTCCTCCTTCCGAGCTGCCTTCAAGGTTGACTCGCACAACGAGACGTACAGCTGTGCCGCCTGGGCGAAGCCGGGGGAGGAGCAGAGCATGTGCAAGAGGATGGAGACGATGGGGAGGAGGATGGTGGCGGAGGTCATGGAGGTGGCGAGGGAGAAGAAGGTTGATCTGCATGCCACCGTCGGCATCGCCATGGGAGGGTGTGTAGCTGGAGCGATAGGAAGGCTCCAGCAGCGATACCAGCTGAAGGGAGAGGCGATGGAGGAGGCGAGGCGGCTGCAGGCGTGTGCGGGGAGAAACGAGGTCAGGATGGGGGAGGCGGTGAAGAAGTTGGTAGGGGAGAACGAAATGTAAGCAGGTGAAGGGGAGGGGAGGGGATGACGATGGAAAGGTTAAGATGTAAAACAAGGTCGGTCACATGGTTAAATTTTCAATGATGGTGAATGAATACTCAATGATGTACATGTAGATCTCAAGGGGTAGATTGCCCCCCCCCTTTCCCCCCTCCTGCTCCTGCTCCTGCTCCTGCTCCGGCTCCTGCTCCTGCTCCTGCTCCTGCTCCTGCTCCTGCGACTGCGGTTGCTCAGCCTCCTGATCCGGTTGCTGCTCCTGCTCCTGCTGCTGATCCCGTTGTTGAGCCGGACCCTCCTCTGGTAGCTGCTCAGCATGGGCTCTCGGCCATGCATGCGATGCGGGACATCCTCGGACCCAGGCTCTCCGCCCAGCTCTCCGGCCTTGGGGGCCATCGTGGGATGAGGGTGATGATGACGGGGGTCAAGGTGAGGTGAAGCCTTGGTGGAAGCTACTGGATCATCCTGCGAAAACAAATCAGCTGGGGGGGAGGAGACGCACAATGCATGCTCGAGTTCTGTTAGAGCAGCATGGGAAGAGCAGAAACGTGGTCAGGAGCATCTTGACTTTTCTTTTGTTCGCTATCGTCCAAAAGTTCACTGGATATTTCCTCCCATCCGCCATGTTCGGTTGTTCTCTTCCTCCACATCTTTCCCTCCTTCGCGCTACACAGCTTCTGGTACTTCGCCTTGTGCTTCGACTCTCGCCCTCTCTGACCT
>NW_005434409.1:0-18078 GCF_000315625.1 Guillardia theta CCMP2712
CCCTCCTCCTCCTCCTCCTCCTCCTCCTCCTCCTCCTCCTCCTCCTCTATTTCTCTTCTGATTTGAGAAGGCAACGTAAACTATCAGGTTCACTTGTCCTTGACCCGCCCCTTCAGCTACATCATGCCTATTGCTCGCTCAATTTAGTACAATTCACTCCATCAACATGGTGCAAGACAACACAGAAAAGATGAACGAATGACCTCACCTCACATCTCATCACCTTGCATCAGCTTCCTTCTAAGATTTCCTTCTTTGTACTTGTTCATCTCACATTTCACATGATTGTTCCTCGATCTACTTGCTGTAACTCTCTTTCTATGACTTCCTTCTCTCTCCCTCCATCTGCTCCTCTAGTTCTCCTCTACTCGTTTCTCTCCCCTCCTCCCTCTCTCCACCTCCCTCTCCCTCTCTCCTTCCTCACTCTCTCCTCTATCTCCTCTCTCTCTCTCCCTCTCTCCTCTCTCCTGCCTCCTCCTCCTCCTCCTCCCTCTCTTAAAAATCCTTCATCCTTCGGTCAAACCACGGAAACTCTCACCCCTACCCCCTCTCATGCATGAAAAAGTAGGGGTGATAAACAAATCAAAAGTACGATCTTGTACTTGGGGATATGTGGTGGGTGGTACCACCCTACCCTAAGATCAGTGAAAGGGAGGGGGTACGATATTGCTGCCAGGAATGGTCAAGGCGCAGATAAGAAGGGTAAGGGGTCATGAATGACCCACCCTCTGCAACCCATCTGCTCAGAGGCAGCAAGGGTGATGATCTGAATTAGTGTTATTGCCTTGAAGTGGTAGGGATGTCATCGTGAGGTAGGGTCGTGGGAGGATTGTAGGGGTTCGCCTCCGGGGGTCAAATTAAAATGAGGGTAGGGGTAGTCGAGAGCAGGGCACAGTGATCAAATCAGGGGTGAGCTGATGATCAGGAGGGGTAGGGGTAGGGGGGTAGTCAGGATTTTGCGGTGGTCAAATGGTGGAGCGGAGTTGAACATAAAAGAAGGGAAGGGAAGGGAAGGAGAAGGAGGAGCGAGAGCGAGAGCGAGAGCGAGAGCGAGAGCGAGAGCAGCAGGAAGAACATGGAAGAGCTGTTGACGAGGGAAGGCAAGTTGAACAACGTCGTAGACGGGAGTAAGGGTAGGATGGTCGCCGACATCCCTGGGATCCGAGGGGGGGGAGTGAGACGAGCGGTGGTGAAGAGGAAGGAGGACGAGAAGGAGCTGCTGCTGCAGCTCATCACCTTCAAGGAGCTCGCCTTGGGTCAGGAGGAGGAGGAGGTCAAGAAGTCGGTCCTGGAGCAGGTCGAGTTGCTCAGGGGGCTCAAACATCGTCACATCCTAGGTAAGACGAATTCCTCCCCTCATCCTCCTCCCTCCTCCTGCCTCCTCCTCCCTCCCCCTGCCTTCTCCTGCCTCCTCCTGCCTCCTCCTCCCTCCCCCTGCCTCCTCCTGCCTCCTCCTGCCTCCTCCTGCCTCCTCCTGCCTCCTCTTGTTCTCCTGTTTTCGTCCTCTCCTCCTTCACCCTCTCACACCTTCTCTCTCAAGGAGTCGTCGACGCGTTCCCCGCGGCAGAGCTGGACGGCAGGCTCGGCAGCTTCGAGGGGGGGGACCTGACGGAGCTCAGCGGGGGCCCGTCGGACCTGTGCATGCTGACGGAGCACAAGAGGAGGACGATGCTGGAGCTGATCGAGGAGCAGCGGGGGTGCGGCGGCAAGCTCGAGGAGGAGAGGATCTGGAAGTGGGTCATCCAGCTGTGCTCGGCGCTGGGGCAGCTTCACGCCATCGGCCTCGTGCTCGGCAGCCTTCACCCCCGGCAGGTCTACATCGACGAGCACGACGACGTGCGGGTCTTCCCCGTCGGCAGCCTCACCCTGGCGCTGCAGAGGAGGGAGGAGCGGGAGGGGCTGGGGGCCGGGACCCCCTCCCCCGAGACGTTCCTCAACGTCTCCCCCGAGCGCCTCCGGGCTCGGCTGCAGAGCTTCACCCCCAAGTGCGACATGTGGGCGCTGGGCTGCTCGGCCTACTGGCTAGTGACGCTCTCCCATCCCTTCGTGAGCTTCGGCAAGGACATTCTCCGAGGCATTCAGAACGAGCCTCCCCGCAAGATCCGCCGGTCCGAGCACAACTACAGCTGGTGCCTCCGCTCCCTCCCCCAGTGGCTCCTCCAGAAGGACCCCAGCTACCGCCCAACTGCCATGGAGCTCTACACTCACTTCCTCTTCAACTGGCCGCAGAACTCCTACCTCTTTACGGAGGAAGGAAACTTTCTGTCCATCGACTCGTCGGCCGTCAGCCACTGGAGTGCGGAGGCTCTGGACGAGTGCGGCGAGTCAGTCGAGTGGAACACGGAGCAAGCGATCGAGAAGGCTGTGGATGGGACTGAGACTCAGTGGGAGGACTTGATGGCCTTGTACGCACAACCTGACCTACAGGAGAACTGAAAGATGAGTGAGAAGGTCGCTAACTTGCTGTGTTGAGATGAGAGTAGTGCTGCTGTCTCGTCGTGTCAGCAGGGAGGATTGACATACGTGGACGAGGAGTTTGTCTTCTTGTGAATGAATCATGATTGAGAAACGTGCATGTCTCCTGCTTCAAGAGCGAAAGTAACGTGAAGCAATGATCACCAGCAGAGGACTTCAATCCAATCTCTCGAGAGCTCCTCCACTCACTATTTCGCTGACTGCCCCAACACTCTCCCTCCTCACTCCTCGCGCTCGTTCCACAGTCTGTTCGCTGCCTCCAAGTCGTCCAGGACTCCCGTCGTCTTCCACGTCTCTCCGAGATCCGGCAGGGTGTCCCACATGCTGTACAGGAGGAGGCGGCGAGGATGGAGGGAGGGGAACACCTGCCGCTCGGCTGCCATGCCGAGACGGAGGATACTGCGGAGCTTCGCCTCTAGGGGAGAGAGCTCGTTGCCGAGGTCGGGATCGAACCCTTCCGTGCCGAGGGAGGAGCGTTGAAGGAGGTGCCAGAGGAGGAGGGAGTACTTGTGTATCATGAGCAGCATCAGCCAGTGGGTCATCGCCACCTCCCCGTCCAGCTCTGCCAGCAGCTTCTCCCCGCGGCCTGCGAGGCTTCGGAGCTCGTCGAGGGGAGGAGACTCGCGGTCGCAAAGCTCGTCGGCGAGGATGCAGAAGTGAGAGACGCCGAGCTCGAGGTCTACCAGCCTCGTCGCGCCCTCGGGGCCCTGACTCCCTCCTCCCTTCATCGCCTCCAGCATCTTGTCGACCTTGTCCTCCTGATCGAGGCAACGAGGGCAGTCGCACTCGAACCCCCACCTGTGCAGCAGCTCCTGCCTCCTCATCGCCTTGGGCAGCGCGTACAAGGTCGAGTCGTAGCATATGGCGATCTCCTGCCCCGTCCTGATCTGCCTCAGCGCTCGGACCTGAACGTCGTCGCTAGTTGGGCAGGGGTAGATGGCCGCGTTCGGCTTGCATGAATGGTTGAAGGCGCTGGCGTCCCTTGCTAGTACGCAGTCTCCTCGCGCGTTCCTAAACCTGAAAGTATCTGAGCAGCAAGGATGAGCAGGAGGAGCAGGAGCAGGAGCAGGAGGAGCAGGAGCAGGAGCAGGAGCAGGAGCAGGAGCAGGAGCAGGAGCAGGAGCAGGAGCAGGAGGAGCAGGAGCAGGAGGAGCAGGAGCAGGAGGATGAAGAGGAGGAGGAGATCTCACCCGTTCAGGCTTGACTGTGCGACGATCCTTGACCATCCCTCCTCGTCGATACGCTGACGGAGATCCTTGGGCACCTCCTTCCTCTCGTACTTTAACGGCGCATGCAGCACCCGCACCAGCTTCGGATCCTCCATGACTTGTCTCGCAAGCTCCTCTAGGGACCTCCCACGGATGGGCTGCTCCTTGAGCATGAGCTCGCCCTCCTCGATGCGAGTTCTCGCCAGGAAGCCTCTGCCCTTCCCTCCTCCCACCTCCTCCACCATCTCCGCCCCTCGTCGCAGCCATCGCACCCCCCGCACTGTAAGACGCATGGTGCGGGGACTCGGAGCCTTGGAACTTTGACAGTCCTGACGGCTCTTAAAGTTTGAAATTTTGAAAGTTTGAATGTATGAAAGTTTGAAAGTTTGAAAGTTAGAGGAACCATGGCAAGCCCCGTCTCGCATGCGCTCGTGTCGACGTACCTGGGGATGAGGTGAGGACGAGGAGGACGAGGAGGACGAGGAGGACGAGGAGGACGAGGAGAGGGAAGGAGGAGACACGCAGAGAGAGGAGAGGGTGGAAACCAACAGGAGGGAGAGGAGTGGAGTCAAGGGAAGTCGAAGAAGTCCGGGAGGGATATTAGTACAGGAAGAGAAGGAGAGGAAATGCGGGAAGAGCAGCGATGGAGGAGACAAACTATCATCGTGTGAGCACGTAGACAAGAATCGCTGTAAGAGTTCATCCATTCTGATCCTGACATCGCTGCTGTTTGCCCGTCCATGGCTCCTTGCGGCCCTTAGGAATGGGCTGCATTACGGGGTGAAGATTAGAGCACCCCACGCGCTCATCATGCACCTCATCTTCAAGGCTCAGTCCCCCCTGAAAGACAACCTCATCTCCATCCTCAAGGTACCGCTACACGTCCGTCCTGCCTCCTCCATCCTGCCTCCTCCTCCGCTCCTCCCCTCTTCCTAACCCTTCCCTCTCCAGATGAGCTTCGTGCATGCAAGAAACCTCGGGGTGTTCGTCTTCATCTACAAGGGTCTGCTGTCTGCGGTGCTGCTAGCTCGTGCTTGTTCACTTGCCTCATCGTTCCTCCAGGCTAGGCTGCTCTACATTGCCCTCGGCCTTGGGGTCTCCACACCACCGGGAGCAGCAGCACGGGGCTGGCATGCTCTGCTGGCAGGATGGTAAGAAGTGAAGTTGTGGTGAAGGAGATCCGTTCCCTTCAACACTTCATCCTCCTCGTCCATCATCAACACCACTGTGCTGTTTCCTCCTCCTCTGCCTAACGCCAGTCCCTCCTAGCTCCTACTCGTCCTTTACTGACATTCTTGTGGAGGATCGGAGCACAGTTCGTGTGGGCAAACTTCTCGTCAGTGAACGAGCAGATTTGCTTGTACCTGCTGAGCAGAGTGAGAAATCGAGGAGGAGGAGAGGAGGGGGAAGTAGGGTGGGAGGGGAGGGGAGCAGCGGGAGGGCGAAGGGGAGCAGGAGCAGGAGCAGGAGATTCACAGGCGGGCAGGTAATCCTCGGTCTCTTCAAGCTGATGGCAAAGAGAGGAGTTTCGCCTCTGAACAAGGTCAACTACCAACAAGTCTACCCCTACCTCGCCTCCGCGTACCGTCGAGCTAACAAGTTTGTGCGATGCTGACTAGCCCGCAGGATCTGGGCGATTGTCATGTGGATCTACGAGGTTGAACCCAAGATGCTGCAGCCTTCCCTTGAAGCCTCCATGAGGTGCAACAACAACAAACAACATCGTCATCACCACTACCACCACCACCACCATCAACAACAACAAACAACAACATCGTCACCACCACCACCACCACCACCACCACCATCAACAACAGCAAAAAACAACATCGTCATCATCATCATCACCACCACCACCACCATCAACAACAACAACAACAACCTTCCTCCTCCCTCCTATTACCACGACCAGCACCTCTGACGTTGAGCTCAGGTATCTCTACACCGACAGCAACTCCTGGAGCAGGAAGGAGAGGTTCTTCCCCACCCTCGCCTCTGCCGCCATCCTGGGGAGCGTCTTCTGGATGAAGAGAAAGAGCCTGGCGGACCTCTGGGACCTCAAGAAGAG
The DNA here is from genome assembly GCF_000315625.1 of Guillardia theta CCMP2712. Classification (NCBI taxonomy): domain Eukaryota; class Cryptophyceae; order Pyrenomonadales; family Geminigeraceae; genus Guillardia; species Guillardia theta. The sequence goes on from NW_005434409.1 coordinate 5,752, forward strand.
GGTGTGACGAGGCGGGCACGCGAGGAGGCGAGCGAAAGGCGACAAGGTTAACGCAGACGGAGGGCGGGAGAGCGGAACAAGGGGAGGGGAGGACGAGGCTGCGTGAGAGGAGCGAGGAGCGAAGAGGGGCGGGAGAGGAGGAGGAAGATAAGAAGTTGAGGGAGGGGGGGAGGGGGGGGTGGGGCGGTTGGTACTTCAGGAGTTTCGTTAAGGAGTTGCGTTGACAAGCACAGAGCGGAAGTACTGAGTGAACTGCTTCCTGTCAAGGCCCCCCCGCGAGCTGCCAGTAATGTCCTGCAGCAGATGCTCGATGCTCTCGGCGTCGAACCCGAGCCTCTCGAGCCTCAGGAGCAGCTCCTTGCGGTCCACCACCCCCGAGTTGTCCTCGTCGAAGAACTGAAAGAGCTGCTCCAAGGAGTTTACCAGCTCGTCCCCCTCGTCAGCTGGGAACATCATGGCCGTTGCGAACTCCTTGAAGTCGATGTGCCCGTTACGGTTCACGTCCATGAAGGAGGTGAGCTGCTGAAGGGCCCCAGGGCTGACGTGGCAGCCGAGGTCGTCGGCGATGGTCTTGACCTCGTCGCAGCTGATCATGCCGCTCTTGTCCGTGTCGTGGATCTCAAAGATGGCACGGAGGTCAAGGAGGACGTCGGGGGACTCCTTGCTGAAGAGCTCCTCCCACTCCATCTCGACGATCTCGGACGTGCGCCGGTGGAAGTGATAGCCCGACTTGATGAGCTGGAGGCGGAAGATTATCTTGGAGAGGGTGAGGAGGATGGCGTCGAAACGCTTCTTCCTCTGCTGCCGTAGCACCTTCCACACGTCGTCGTTCTGCCGCAGCTTCTCGGTCGCTGTGTTCCAGTTGTACATGAGGAAGGTCGGGGGAGTGAGCAGGATGGCGGCGAAGGGAGGGAGCATCGCGAGGTACTGGAGAAAGTCGAGCTCCTTGGGTAGCTGAAGGCTCTCAAAGAAGATGGGCTGGAGGGCGAGAAGCACGATGGAGTTGAAGAGGAGGAGCTTCATGCTCGAGAGGTAGTAGCCCGGCCCGTTGGCCCCGACGCGTCCGAACAAGATCTCATGGTCGTTGCGGGGGGGAGCGCTGAAGGGAATCTCGAAGAGCGCGGCCCAGTTGACAAAGTTGTTGTCGTAGACCTCCCGGTTGAGCTCCAAGTAGGGGGGAGGCTGCAGACGGTAGTAGTCGATGCCGTTCTTGGAGACCTTGCGCAGCCCCGGCATGAGCTGGTGGTGGATGATGGACATCTTCATGAAGTTCCATAGCGTCCAGACTATGATGGAGGCATGGGAGAGGAGGAAGATGGAGAGGAGGCCGACCTTGTACCCTCCGTCCCCGAACTCCACCTCTCCGAGGCCCTCCAGCAGAATTACGGCGAGGGCGAGGGGAATCCAGATCCAGGCGAGCTGCTTCGTCTCGATGGTGACGAGCTTCCTGAGGTTCTTGGAGGCGTTGTTCTCCAGGTAGGAGAAGAACTTGAAGTCTTCGGGGAGGAAGATCCCGTCCCGCTTCGCTTGCACGATGAACCTCTCGCGGAACCGGAGGAACTCTGCCTTCCTCTCCTCCGAGTCCTTGACCAGCTCGCTCAGGAGGAGGTTCACACTCCAGATCTCCTCCGGGCGCGTCGCCGACAGCCCTCCATGCATGATCATCTTCTCGAAGACTCTGTCGTGCGACCACTTCATCTCCGGGCGGTCGTTCTTGAGCTTCATCACGTCGTCGGAGATCTTCATGCGGATCAGGTCGTAGCGGAACGAGAAGTCCCACTCCTGGATCTGCCTGCTGATCCATATCACCAGCATCGTGCAGGCCCCGAAGAAGGCGATGGTCACCGAGAAGAGGCCGTTATGCAAGGTTTCGAACTCCTCGAACAGGAGCTCGGGCTCCCCGAGGTACTTGTCGCTCAGGTACGCCAGTCAGCTGTCCTCTCCTCCGATCTGGAAGGATCCGACCAGGAGGCCGATGAAGCCCAGGGTCGCGAGCTCGGAGAAGATCTTGACGATGACCGGCCGCATGGTGAGCGGGAGCTCCTCCTTCACGTACTCCTTGAACATGTCGAAGACGTTGGTCAGGAGGAGGATGGCTGAAATAAGGATGAGGCCCCAGCCCGCTGAGGTCCCGATGATCGCCTTGAGGAAAGGGTTCAGAAACTCGACATGGTGGCTAGCATGCTCGCTGTGAGCCCCCCCCGTTGACGGAAGGGACGAGTGCAAGTTGCCGATAAGCTCGTCCAGTCCACTGCCCTGCATGCGAGCCGCCTGCCTCCTCCTCCTGGCGAATCCGAGAGCCGGAGGAACTGGACTCCTCAGACGAGGTCGATGAGAAGAAAGTTTGGCTGCCGCTGGGTGCAGCACGAAGCACTGGCAAGGGTTGAAAGAAAGTAAAAGAATAAGGGTCAACAACAAGAGCTTGTTCGCATCCAGGGATGCTCGGGTTGTCCAGGGAATGTACATGGCAACGGAGGATGAAGACCTCGATGATCAACACGGAAAAATCACAAAGCTAAACTCTTACAACAACAGTACAACAAAAAATTGGAAGGACAATTCCGATGAAAATTCCGCCCTGCCGCATGTTGGATCAGCCGAATGTCCGACATGATATAGTGAGAACAGGTAACAAACATCAAAGTTGCTGTGAAGCATTGTTTGATCAATATTCCTCGCACTTTGGTCCTTTATCAGTATGTTATCCTCCTTGATATCAAACCTCTCGATCAGGGTAGGCTGTGCCTCCTGCCTTCAAGTGTTTGCGAGTCGTGTCGCGTCCATTCTTCTGTAAGCTATCAGCTAACTCGCACGTTCTACTTCAGTCTGATCTGACTCAAAGTTCGAGTCGATCTGGTATTACACCATCTCATCTGCCTTCGTCTCCGCCAGCATACCTTGCCTTCTCGATGCATTTCATCGAGCTACTTCATAGTCTTCGAACCATCCACCAACTTTCGGTATCCTTGCTTTCTCGTCAAAGCTACTCCCCTACTCCCCTCCCCTCCCCTCCTCTTCTTCTCGCATCTCCTGTCAAGAAGCGCTGCATCGTGCGGTCTCAATTTCCGAACAAATAACATGTGGTTTTAAAAATTGATACTGTAGTACTATTTAAAATAGCTTATATAAAAATTGCACCTACCCCTACCTACCTATTTACTGGTCTGATGACCCCACCTTCTGAAATCAAACCGAAGCAGTCAAGTTTTGGTTACGTATCGTCGTAAGTCGATGTTAATCTCTGTTAATCTTGACAGTACTCGGTGATTCTCTGTGATTTTAGCGATCTCAATTGACATCTACGTGTGATGTTCTGTTAAATGATCAAATACTTTTTAACTTCTGTGAACGTAAGAAGAAGTTGCTAGTCCCAACGTCAGCAACGTGTAAAGTAAAAAAAAAATTCCCGGAGGATCTCAGTGACTCGCCGGGCTTAAACCGGTGCTTGAGGCGGCCGGGCCCGCCACGCCGTGACGGCCGGGCCGGCCTAACCGTACTGACAGTCGGTCCTGCCAGGGGGGCCGTGGCAAGCGGCGGAGGCTGCCAGGGGCCGGGTGGCCCGGCCGGGCATGAGGCCCGGTGAGAGCGGCCGAGTCGACTCGTCGGAAATGAAGCCTAAGTTGACTGCCGAGTCGACTCGTCGGAAATGAAGCCTATAAGTTGACTGCCAGGGTTGGGACTTGAGTCGCCGTGACCGTGACGGTCACCGGGTGACTCAGTGGTGCCCTACTAGCCTAGATCCCGAGTCCCCGGACTCGGGCCGGGATTTTACACCCGGCTTCAACTCAAGGACGGTTCAAGCCTCCGATTTTAGTTCGGTGCCAGGGTGAGCGGCCGGGCGGGCCCACCGCTAAGTTGGTACTGAAAACTGACATGTCGGAGTCGCCTAGTTGCAGGTGTGTACCCCCACCCCCTCATCTCCCAGATATTTTCAGTGATATGACCCCCTCCCAAGATGCGTAAAGGCCTCTTGCCAACATTGTTGCTACCACCCCACCCCAGTTGAAGAAATTCAATTAGCTCAAGGAATATACCACCCTCTTGTTCTAGGGCAGACTACCCGTACTTTCGTGAATACCACCCCACCCCTCCTTCAAGACCCCTTGAAGTACCATGATTATTGTACCCCCACCGCCACGAAATGCAGAGGAGATTGTCTACCACCTACCCACCAACAAATTTACCCCACCCCCAACATTAGTCCTCCAAATCGTTTGTCCACCCCTGCTTTTCATACCCTACCCCAGTGTCTGGACTTTATCCAATACCACCCCTATGGACTCCACTAAATACACCCCACCCTGAATAATCTGCCACCCCTACCCAGTACCCACCCCTGGGACCGGCATCCTCACCCCCTGCTAGTCCCTCGCCGCCGCGATGCAGCCATCCGCTGGTGCCGGGAGCGATGAATGCAACGTAAGAGGAGCATGCACGGCTTCATGCTCGCCCTCGCTGCCTCTCGTTCCATCCTCTCTCCTCCTCCTCCTAAGGCTGCTCATCGATTGCCTCTGCTTCTGCCATCCCACCCAGTCTTGTCCCTCCCTATTGGAGGCCACCTCGCCCCGCCAGCATTTCGCTCGTGTGCAGCTCCCCCTCGCCTTTGTTCCGCTATCTGCTCACAGCAGCGAACTCGGTTTGATGACTCTGCCATGTTGTCTGCCTCCTGTCCTCAAAGTCTAGCATGATGTGCTCCATGTGAGGCAGAGCTCGAATGGTCCCATCTCAGTGCATGCACGAGTTTGGTGGGAGGTGCCGCCGTGCGACTTATTGCTCTCATCAGATTCTGGATTCTCAAGATCTCAAGACCAGGATGCAGCCGCTCCTGCAGGACACCATTGTCCTTCGAGGACTGTTCTTCGATGCGCTCAGGCATGGCATGTCAGGGCGTTATTTGTGCTGGTGACATAACGACAGGAAGGGGAGCTCGGAGAAAAAGAGGTTTATGAATCAGCCTAGCTGCCACATTGAGGAGCATGGATATAACACAAGGTCCATTTCCAAGTGTCTTGATTCGGTTTCATGACATGAAAATCTAGGAACATTGACTTCAATGCTGCCTCAACAAACCTTGAATGCATCGAGGCATTCAGTGAGAATGTGAAGAAGATCCTCTCTCTGTGAGTTGGTCCTGGACACTTCTATCCCCTTTCTGATGAAACATATGTTAAAGCTCGGAGAAGTATGCTGAGCAACATACTTCAAAGACTCTGCAGGACATTGTCGACGTTGTGGAGAGGTGAGTGTTTGGCAAAGCTATGATATCGAGAGGCGCGCCGTCGCCTCTGACTGTCTCGCGATAGATCATCGATCGAGGAAGTCAAGATCGTTGCGCGCATCTTCGCCGTTCTCCTGTCACAGATCAACATTGCAGAGAGGTGCAGACTCAATCGGCGTAATCAACGAGACTGAATTTGCTGATGCGGTGGTCGGATGTGCAGGCATCACAGGTACCGCCGCTGGAGCATGTATAAGCGTCGTGAGATCGCTATCCTGCATTTCTCGGATGGTCAGCATCATCAGGTTCATGTGCGCATGTCGGCCAGGAGGGGAAGCTGAGAGTCGGCTGCTCGCAGGCTGATGACTGCTTCAAGATGTTGAAGGAGAACGGCTTCACCCCTCAGAAGATCCATGATGTGATGCCTTGCGCACGCGTTCAATCACTAGCCTGAATGATCGTTGGGCAGTCTTTGTGCAAGCAGAACCTGGAGCTTGTCTTCACCGCGCATCCCACCCAGGTGCTGTGACGTCTTGGGAGCGATCGCCTCTGACCCGCTGCCATCCAGTCTGAGAGGCGTAGCATCTTGAAGAAGTTTGCGGCCTTGGACGCTGCTCTTGAGGCGCTGGACTTGCATGTCCGACGAACCTGAAGGGGGGAGGAGAACTGAAGTTTGTCTCTGAGTAGGGAGAATCGCAGACCCCCCTACAGAAGGAGTTGATCTTCATGCGCCTCCAGCAGGTGAGCTTCCGGCCGAGATGCAGTTGCCATGGCTGACGGCTAGTCTAGACTCTGCTGGCGATCTGGAGAACGAACAACATGAGGACGATCAAGCCTTCGCCAGAGGTTGGAGGAGCCTATCGCCTGTAGTGTGCAGACCTGAGCGACTTGCTCAGGATGAAGCGCGCTATGGCCTGAGTGTCGTCGAAGAGACTCTGTGGGATGCGGTAAGCAACCATTGAGAGAGGGATGAAAGTGCTGACAGCTCCCTCAAGGTCCCGCAACACTACAGGATTGTCGACGACTCGCTCCGAAGGCTGGGCCAGCCCCCCCTTCCACTGGTGCGTCATGATTGCAGGACATGCACTGTGGATGGTGATGGAGGACGCAGAACTGCAACCTCATCACCCTCGGCTCGTGGATGGGAGGAGATCGCGATGGAAACCCGTAGGAGCCTCTAGCGTGTCGAGACGAGTGACTGACCGATGGCTTGTCAGATATGTCACCCATGACATCACCAAGAAGATCATCTACCTCTCCATGATGCGAGCATGCAGGCTGTACTACAACGTGAGTCCAGAGCGAACATTGGGCATAACCTGTGCCGTGTTGGTCGCGAGGACGCGGCTGTCGTTGACCACTTCGTGTGCAGGAGGTCGAGAAGCTCCTTTGGGCGCTCTCTATGACAGGAGAGCCGAGCAGCGAGGTGCTGGAATGGCTTGCCGAGCATCAGAACGATTATCACAATGAGACTGTGGAAGTCGAAGGACGCGGCGGACACCAGACCAAGAACTGGTGCCTTTGAGATGCTGCAGCGGCTCTGCTTCCCTGACTGCTCTCTTCTTCTTCTCCAGGGATTTTTACCGCAGCGAGCAAACTGTGGAGGAGCCCTACCGTCAGGTCTTGCCTGCACTCCTCCCGTCGGGTGTTAGTGCTCACTTAACTTCAGGTCCTGGTGATCGTCCGCGAGATGCTTGAGAGGACGATCATTCGTGCTGAGGTGGCTCCTCCTCTCCCCCTCGTCCTCTACCTCCTCCCTCTTCTCCTCCTCCTTCTCCTCTACCTCCTCCCCACTCCCCTCCCCCTCCTCCTCCTCCTCTACCTCCTCCCCTCCTCCTCCTCATTTACCTCCTCCCCCTCCCCCTCCCCCCTCCTCCTCCTTCGCGCTTTGCCTCGGCCTTACCTCATGGGTAGGCCTTGTCCCATGGTCGGGAGCCTCCTCCAGTCGACGGCAAGTGCTTCCGGACCACGGAAGAGCTGATGAAGCCGTTCGCGCTCATCTACGACAGTCTGGAGCAGTCGGGCGACCATCTCGTCTGCCACGGCAAGCTCAAGGACCTCATTCGCCGCATCCGGACCTTCGGCCTCTACCTCGTTAAGCTCGACATCCGTCAGGAGTCTTCCAAGCACGAGGAGGTCATGGACGCTATCACCTCGCACCTGGGACTCGGCCAGTACTCCACCTGGTCGGAGGAGACGAAGATCCAGTGGTTGACCAACGAGCTGCTGAGCAAGAGGCCTCTGCTGGGCTCTCAGGACTTCAACTGTTCGCCGATGGTGAGGGAGGTGCTTGACACGTTCAAGGTGATCATGAGCTGCAACGCTGAGCCGTTCGGCGCCTACGTGATCTCCATGACACAATCTGCCTCGGACGTGCTCGAGGTTCACTTGCTGCAGAAGGAAGCGGGATGCCGCCAGCACCTTCGCGTCGCCCCTCTCTTCGAGACCAAAGAGGATCTCATCAACGCGCCCAAGGCTTTGCTCGCGCTCTACAAGAACGAGTGGTACAGGAACCACTTCGATACCGTCAACACCAAGTACCAGGAGGTCATGCTTGGCTACTCCGACTCCGCCAAGGACGCGGGACGTCTGACGTCTGTCTGGGAACTTTACAAGGCCCAGGAGAGTCTCGTACAGATCTCAGCGGAGCACAAGATCCCACTCAACCTCTTCCACGGTCGTGGGGGTTCAGTGGGGCGAGGAGGAGGACCTCAGTACCTTGCGATCCTCTCTCAGCCCGCGGGTTCGATCAACGGGTCGCTGCGGGTGACCATTCAGGGAGAGGTGATCGAGAACTACTTCGGGTCCCACAGGTCGTGCGAGCTCACGTTCGAGCGATACACCACTGCCATCCTCAAGGCGACGCTGACGCCTCCCGCCCCTCCCTCGGACCTGTTCAGGGATGTGATGCAGCGAATGTCGGAGACGAGCTGCGCGGCCTACAAGAAGATCGTGTACGACACCCCGGGCTTCGTCGACTACTTCAGAGCCATCACGCCCGAGCAGGAACTGAAGACCTTGAACTTCGGCTCCCGTCCAAGCAAGCGAGCAAAAGGTGAGGAGGAGAAGGAGGAGGAGGAGGCTGAGCAGACCACAACTAGGTGGAATCGAGACGCTCAGGGCCATTCCATGGATGTTCGCATGGACGCAGATGAGGCTGCACATGCCGGTAGACCGAGATAGAGAAGCGAAATCCCCAGCTGAGCTCTTGTTAGGTCTGGTTCGGCGTTGGCTCAGCCTTCAAGAGCGAGATCGACGCAGGAAACCTTGACACTCTCCGCGAGATGTAAGGGACCCCATGCTGCCACCCCAGCCTGACACGCGGCAGGTACGCCAAGTGGCCCTTCTTCCAGTCGACAGTGGAGCTCGTCGAAGCCGTCCTCTCCAAGGTAGTGCCTGCTCGCTCAAGGCGGGAGGGAGAGGAGGGAGGGAGGAGTCAGCGATGTCTGTGACGATGGATGTGCTGATGCGCTTGCAGGTGGACGTTGAGATCACGAGACTGTACGAGAAGATGCTCGTCCCTGCCGACGTGCTCTACATCGGCGAGATGATCTACAAGGTCCCCGTCCCCTTCTTGTGCCTCTCCCCCGCCTTGGGCTCCACTTATCTCCAGCAGCACTCATCTTCCTCTCGCTCACTCCCTGTTTGCGCGCAGGAGCTCGACATGTCAATCGAGTGCGTCAAGATGATCACGGGGCGCGAGAATCTTCTCTCAAACAACCCCATCATCAAGCGACTCTACGACATCAGGAGACCCATGACGGACCCGCTCAACATCCTCCAGGTTGGACCGCTCCCTGCTTGCACTCCTCCCTCCTCCCTCCCTCTCCCACCTTCGCTCTTTCCTCACTTCTCCTGCTCATCTCACCGCTGACGTGCGAGGGCAGGCGAAGGTCCTGAGGGACATGCGTATGCACGAGAATCCTCCGCAGGAGCTCCAGGAGTCTTTCGCTGCCACCGTCCAGGTACGCGGCGATTCAAGAGGCGACGACGTGACGAGGTCGGGCAGGGGATCGCAGCGGGGATGGGATGGACTGGATGAGGCCGACCAAGGCATCAGCCGCGTGTGTACAGAAAGAAGCTTTCAATCTCCCTCGTCATTACAAACTCCTCTCCCCCTCCTCCACTCGCCTCACCTCCTCCCAAGTCGTTATCATGCTCCTCTCCTGCACTCCCGAGGCACCCGAGACGAGGCGCTACTGCCCCTCCCCTCCCTCCTCTTCTCAGTCGTATCCGTCCCTCTTACATCTTGTATCCTGGCCCGCAAGCATCGCCGAAGGGCCCGCAGTCCTGCGACTCCATGAGGCTCGTGAGCCCGCAGGCAGCGCATCGTACCTGGGGAGCCAGGGAGCCGCCAACTGTGAGAGGAGCCTCCTGGAGCTCGGAGAGCACAGGCTTCGAGGAGAAGGAGAAGAGAAGATCGAACATGTTCCTGCCCAACAAGAGGTAAGTCCGTGAACCAGACGCTATGGAAGCAGGATCAAAGGAGGGGAAGAGATGTAAGCTATTTCCCTGAACTTCTAATGATTCTTTCATTCGAGTATCCTTGTTTGCAGCTATGTTTAGTTCCAGGTCATCTTCTCTCCCATCAAGAGCTTCCATGAATCTGACAATCGCACCATCTCGTTCAACTTTCTACCCAGAAGCAAATTTGCTGTGCTCCTCTTCTCTTTCGCGATCCCTCACTTGTCGATACAATCTTCCTCATCCTTGATTGTTGACCTTGCTGTCTCACATCTCCTTGGTCATACCAGAGCATGCCTCTCTATTCACCTCCTACACCTTTCTTTCAATGTCCTTCACAGTCTCACATCAAGCTAAATTAAGCTGAACTTCCCTTACTCCGATTCACCTTCTGGCATTTGTAGCCCACTAGCCCATCATCATCATCATCATCATCATCATCATCATCATCGTCGTCATCATCATCATCGTCGTCGTCGTCGTCGTCATCATCATCATCATCATCATCAGCAGCAGCAGCAGCAGCAGCAGCAGCATCAGCAGCATCAGCAGCATCAGCAGCATCAGCAGCAGCAGCAGCAGCAGCAGCATCAGCAGCAGCAGCAGCAGCAGCAGCATCAGCAGCATCAGCAGCAGCAGCAGCAGCAGCAGCATCAGCAGCATCAGCAGCATCAGCAGCATCAGCAGCATCAGCAGCATCAGCAGCAGCATCTCCATCTACATCTATATCATCTTCATCATCCTCCTCCGCTGATTCCCTGCCATCGCATGTCTTTCTATTTCTGGCAGTTTTTGCACCCCTCCAATTTCCTCAAGTTCTTCAGTATTAGGGGGGTGGGGTGGAATACATGGTCGATCACTCACTACGTCCGTCCGAACCGGGACCCGGCCGCCGGACTTCCCGGCCCGAATGGCGCGGGCGGCGGGGCCCCCCGGCGGCCCCGGCGGGCCGGGCGGGCCGGGCGGCCGGGCCGGGCCGGGCCTCTAACTTAGCATCACTGACGGCACACAGGGCTATGAAAGAAGAAGCCTCAGTCTTAAGTATGATTCATTCGCTTCATATGATGAGAAACTTTGTTCTTCCCGCTGCTAATGACGGAGATAAGATACTGTACAAGAGCTCCATCAAGTCCTCGCGCATCTGCGAGTGAAAGTTAACAAACTCGAAAGCAGCAGCAGCAGCAGCAGCAGCAGCAGTCAACCTCTTTCATGTCGAACATTCTGCATCACAGGGAGTGAGTCTTTGGCGAGACTGTAAGGAGAACTTACGATCGGAACTTGCTGTCTTGAAACGTGTCGATGACAACAATTTTCATTCTCTCAGCAGAGATCTCACCATTCTTGATGAGTTTGAGCAGTCTGGAGATCATCGTCATCTCCCTCGCCTTCATCTCCATCACCACCCGCACCTGCTCGTCGTTGTCACGATCACGGAACATCCGAGCGCCTTGTCACTGATCAGGAACTTGGCGAGCAGCTTCTTGACTTTGGGGTGGCTGCTGAAGGCTTTGACCACCTTCTCCTCCACCACCGCACCCTTGAGAGCCGAGAGGACGAGCGAGCCGCGGTCGGAGGAGGGAACGACGATGGCCATGGCGGGGGATGCGCAGCTGACTTCCTCCCTCCTCCCTTCGAGGCTCTCCGGGTGAGTTCTCTGCATGTGATCTACCGCTCCCTCCACGTTGCGCTGCTTGACCGGGAGAGCGAGGAAGTTGTTGTCTTTGAAGCAGTCGTTCACTTCGATTGAAGAGAGTTTGGCTCCAAAGTCTGAGTTCTTGAGGAGACTGCAGAAGAAAGCTGCTTGCTGTGACGCTGACTGGTGGGCGATGCTCGCGCTCTCTTCTCTTGTGATTGCATTGCCCTTGATTCTTTTCTTCTCTCTGAGGTTCTGCAAGCTCTTCTTCCTCTTCGCGCTCTTACCTGGCTCCCCCACGGCCTTCTCAACCCCTTCGTCCTCCTCCGACCCTCCTGCAAAGTCTCCGTCCAGCTCGAAGTTCTCTTCAAGCGTGTCCCCGGAAACGTCTTGCGGCATGCTGGCAGAGAGAGAGTCAGGCATTAGGCTGCTGCACTGAGAAGGTGACCGTGGCAGAGAAAAGCACGAGAGAGGAATAAATTGCTAGCAGGACGCAAGGACGCAAAGGACGAGAAAATCGAGGACGAGAGGAAAAGGAGGACGAGCAGTAGCAAGACGAGGATCAGCAAGCGATGGAGCGGCACGAGGAGGGAGAGGAGGACGACGACGATCAAGAAGAAGAGGATCATCATCAGGAGGAGGAGGAGCAGCAGCAGTATCAGCAGGCGGAGCAGGAGAACAAGAAAGATGGGGAGCAGCACCAGCACCAGCACCAGCACCAGCACCAGCACCAGCACCAGCACCAGGAGCAGCAGGAGCAGGAGCAGCAGGAGCAGGAGCTGCAGCAGGAGCAGGAGCAGGAGGAGCAGGAGCAGAAGGAGCAGGAGCAGAAGGAGCAGGAGCAGCAGGAGCAGGAGCAGCATGAGCAGGAGCAGCAGCAGAGCAGAGCTGCAGGAGCAGGAGCTGCAGAGCAGGAGCTGCAGCAGAGAGCAGATCAGGAGCTGCAGAGCAGAGAGATCTGCAGGAGAGCAGAGCAGAGCTGCAGAGCAGAGCTGCAGCAGAGACAGACAGA
>NW_005434409.1:18204-24233 GCF_000315625.1 Guillardia theta CCMP2712
CAGGAGCAGGAGCAGGAGCAGGAGGACGAGGACGAGGACGAGGACGAGGACGAGGACGAGGACGAGGACGAGGACGAGGACGAGGTGCTGATGATGTTCTTACTCTGTTGCTCTTCTCCTTCGCTTCTTCCAATCACAACCAAGAGCGCATGTGCCCTCAACCCACCCTCACCCCCACCAATACCAATCAATCACCTCACCCCCAAATTTTCCACATATACCCACCCATTTGACTCAGAGGAACGTACCCCCACCCCCTCAAGTCCTCGCATTTAAGTAGGCTGAGGCAGGCTGCTTCTTGAAACTTTTAGAAACTGGAATTTTAATTCAAATGTTTTTTCAAAAGTATCTATCAAATTTCAGATTTCGTGGGGCCCAAATACAGAAAACAATTTCTTGGAAGACTACCGGTACTTTAGCCATGTATAGGTGGTCAAGGGTGGGATAGAGGGGGGTGGGTTTGGCCGGTGGTGGCCTGGTACTGCTGGGGTCATTGAGGGGGTAGGGTAGTCATCGGGTTTAAGAAAAGTGGGGGAGGCTGGCAGCACCTTGCAATACAGGGGTACCATGTGGGTGGGTGAGAGATTTGAGGTGGTAGGGGGTACTCGTTCACAGAATTGCTGGATAAAGAGGGGGATAATACCAGGTAAAGAGGGGGTACATTTGTACAAGGGGTGTTACAACAGGGGGGTAGGGGTGATGAAAGTTATTTTTCTCGGATGGAGACGACCCTGTGAAGGTGGGGTAGGGGGTACTTTGACAGATCAGTCGCTTGACGGTCACGATGGCGCCGCATGGCGAGGCGGCCGCGCGAAAGACGGAGAGGGGAAGGGGGAGAGAGAGAAGAGGGATCGAAGATGGTGATAGGAAGAGAAGGGAGAGGGTCACAGTGACTTGCCCGCCGGGAAAAGGGGAGGAGGAGGAAGAGAGCCGGAAGGATTGCAGGCAGGCAGGCAGGCAGGCAGGAGACTCGGCGAAGAAGCAGAATGCACGGTAAACAAGAAGACCAAGAGGAAGATGAGCAGTCCTGATTTAGAAGAGAATCTGCCCGAGAGAAGCACTTGCAGTCACATGAGGTTTCACTCGTGTGACACTTGCATCGTGTGTATGTTATGAATGCTGTTGCCATGATTGTTATGACTTCCCAAGGGTACAAGGGCAGCAGCTTGAAGGCTCTTCTCTGAATGTTAACTGACCTCCTGTATGATTCCATGATCAGGGAAACCAACGCGAGGGCCCGAGCTGCTACTGGCGAGCAGGGGCTGAGGAGGAGGACGGCATCATGGCGGCTGTGATGATGGGGATCCGACATGGTCGTGCCAAGAAGAACGAGGAAAACGACGAGAGTGCCGCCAAGCTGCCGCAAGCGAGCGAGTGCAGCCTCGTGTCGGAGTTGGGACGACAAGTAGTGAGGTGAAACACTCGCTGCTGTTCCTCTTGGGTTGCTGACAGGGCTCGTCGCTCAGTCCTGTGGGAGTGACGTGGCAGAAGAGGAGGGTTATGCTCTCCCAGACGCGGATCAACTTCGGCAAGACAGACTCGGACCTGCTGATCGACTTCATCCCCCTCGTCGAGGTCAAGTCGGTAGTGCAGAATGTCAGGAAGCGGCACGACGACCAAGGAAGTCTCAAGCAACAAGACCGCGACGGGCGACGTTCGAAGAAGTTCAAGAAGGCTGACATGCAGTTCTCCGACCAGATCTACTTCGCGGGTGACGACGAGGAGGAGGACGAGGAGGAGGAGCCTAACGTTTTCACCGTCTACACCATCCCCAACGGGCAAAACTCTGGGAGGCCAACCGTGCTGCGAGCTGGTGACAAGCAGGAGCTGGAAAAGTGGCTGGCTGGGATCGAACAGGCGAAGAAGGTGGCAGAGAGGATTGAGTTGGCGAAGGGAGACGTGGGGATGTTGGCCCGGGAAAGGAGGTTGGCGCGGGAGCTGTACGAGAGCTTCGGCTTCCAGCTCGCCATCGGCCTCGTCATCCTCTTCTCCTACGTCGCTTCCCTGGCGAACGCGCAGCTGCTGCCGGAGAGCGGAAGCGACATGGACAGAAATTTCAGGATCATTGAGCTCGCCGTCACAGCCGTCTTCACTCTGGTGCTGCTTGCTTACTTACCGACCTTGACCCCAGCTGAGCGTGGAGGCAGGAACTGGTCGTTAACCTTTTCGGGCACTGGTTCAACAAATTCTTCCGGGACGGATGGAATGTGTTCGGTGAGGAGGCGACGACAAAGCTCTCCTCCTGACCCTCCCCCTGCCCCCCCGCAGATTTTGTTGTCGTCATTCTCGCGCTGGCTTCGGTCATCTTTGACCAGATCCCTGCGATCAACGTTCTCCGTCTTGTCCGAGTCTTCAAGATGGTCAGACTGTTCAGGTTGTCCTCTCCTTGTCATGTTGCATTGCTCCTCTTCCTCCTCCCCCTCCTCCTCCTCCTCTCCCCGTCCACCAGCTCATTCCCATCCTCCTGCTTATTCTCTCCATTTCTCCGTCCTCGTCGCTGACATTCTCAACAGGATGCTCACATCCCTCAGAATGCTTATCAACGCTCTCTCTGCTTCAGGCATCTCCTCCTCCTCCTGCTCCTGCTCCTGCTCCTCCTCTGCCTGTCCACACAGCCTACCCTTTTCGTCTTCTGCTTCTCTGCCTCATCTCGCACCAGCATCAGTCCCTTTCTCGTTCTGCTTGCCTCTGACTCGCCGCTAGTCATCCCTGTCCTCAACGCCTTCTGCATCCTATGCCTCGTCACTTCCATTTACGCTGTCCTTGCTACCAACCTATTCGGTGCTACCAGCCCAGACTTCTTCGGTAACTTCGGCAGATCCATGTTCACTGTACGTCCCTACCCCTCCCTCCCTCCCCCTCCCTCCCTCCTCCTCCCTCTCCCTCCCTCTCCCTCCCTCCCTCCCTCCCTCTCTCTCCCTCCCTCCCTCCCTCTCTCTCCCTCCCTCACTCACTCACTCACTCCCTCCCTCCCTCGCTCACTCACTCACTCTCTCCCTCTCCCTCACAATGTCCTCCTCCATGCCTGATGTCCCTGTTGCAGTTTTTTCAGGTGGGAACCGGCGACGCCTGGGCGTCTATAGTGACTCGATCTCTGCTCCTCAACGACAAGAATGAGGGATGGGTGAGGGAGGAAGGAGGTGGTGGTGGCAGAATTCTGACAAGTTCCGTTAGATCATGCTGTTCTTCGTGTCCTACGTGCTGGTCGTCGGGCTGGTAGGGAGCGATCGGTTCCTCCCCTCCTCTCCTCTCATCCTCCTCGTCAGGTTCTTGTCAACATCGTTGTCGCCGTCCTCCTCGATGAATTCATCACGACGGTGGAGCGAGAGAAAAGTGAGAAGGCAGCAAGATTGCGGCAAATAGAGCAGGTCCAACCCCTGTTCCTTCCTTCGCTGCCCAGTCTTCCCGCATTTCTGCATTCTCCTCCTCCTCTTGCCCTCTATTGTCACCATCATTGCCTTCCCCTGCTTCTCTCTTCCTCCTGCCTTCACGACTTCCTCTGACCAAACAGCAGGAGCGAACTCTCTCTGCATCTCGAGCGGAGGCGCCGCTGGACCCGCTCATTGCTGGTCTCGTCGGCTTCACGTCCGAGCAGGATCTCTCCAACAAAATCTCCGCGCTCTATCAGGTGAGCCCGAGGACGCGAACACTCGAGGGAAGGATGCAGCATACAGATAGAGGAAGGGAGAGGAGGGGGAGCGGGCAGCAGGGGTGTTAGTGGAGTAGCTGATGCGGACGAGCAGCGGCTGGACGTGGATGAGTCAGGGGCGGTAGACCTGCAGGAGCTCAACGTGGGGCTGAGAAAGCTGAACCTCTCGCGCTCCGTCGCTCTCTCTCCCGACGACTTCGAGCTGATCACCCAAGGTGGAGCCCTGCTGGACGAGGACGGCGAGCTGGGACCCCTGGGGTTCGAGACCATGATCAGAACTCAGCTGGCGCAGTTTGTGAGGAGGAAGGTGAGCAAGCGCAGGAGGAGGAGGAGGAGGAAGGAGAAAGAGGGGGGGAAGGAGGAGGGAGACAGAGGGGAGGGAAGGAGGGAGGGGCAGGAAGAGAAGAGAGGAGGAGGGAGGAGGGAATCATTGACTTTGACTAAGGTGGTGAATGCGATGACGAGCGTGGAGGACGAGAACTTACAGCAGCTTTTCTTCGCCGTCAAGATGCTCATCTCCTTCGTGGATCAGATGGAGAAGAAGGACGTGGGGGCGAGCGCGATGAAGCAGACGAAGACGAGAAAGCAGATCCTCGACAAGCTCTTCAAGTCTAGCATGTGCACCTCCTTTGCCGCATGGAAGAGCGCGGTCTTCGATCCACAGGAGGAGGAGGAGGAGGAGGAGGAGGAGGCGAAGGAGAAGGGGGAGAAGTCAAAGGACTGCTGCATGAACTTGGAGAGCAAAATCTCGAGCATGCAGCAGCAGCTGGACAGGATGGTGGAAGACGAGGAGCAGGTAAAGTCGCAGCTGGGAAAGATTCTGTCGATCCTCGAGAAGGGCGAGCACAAACCTGCTCCTCACTCCGTCTTCGTCCTCCCTCCCGAGCCCCGCAGCCTCCCGGTGATCAATCGAGGACAGGGAGGGGAGGGAGGGAGAAGGGAGGGAGGGAGCGGGGGCAGGAGGGGCTCCAAGGATGTGGAGGTGAGAAAGGGAGCTCGAAGGAACGGGAGGAGCAGGACGGACCTGGGGGATCATCAGACGCAGATCATCATGGAGAACGGACACTGCTATTTCTCGGGGAGAAGGAACGTCCCGCTGCCGGAGGAGGAGGCGGGAGAGAGGAGGAGGAGGAAGGACAGCGGCTCTCAACTCTCGACGCCTCGCGACGGTTGTGGGCGCGTCCTCATCAAGATCCCCTGGACGAGCCTCACCCAGCAGGCCGTGAGCAAGGAACATGCTCGTAGTCAACCCCAGCTCCTCCCCAGCGACTGCAGGGACTCGTCGGTGTCGCTCCTCCTCCTCGACAGCAAGTTCGTCTTCCTCGAGGCCTTCCAGGGCGTCGCCTCGGCTGTTCAGGAGACGAGAGTCCAGCTGGGGGCAAGCTGGGAGGAGAGCTGTGCAGCTGCGATGGAGGAGATGGAGTGGAGGCTGATGAGGGAGGAGGAGGTTGACCTGCAGCAGAACATCTTCGTTGACCTCTCCTCCTCCGATCTCCTCGTCCATCGTCGCTTCTATATCGGCATGTGAGGATCAACCCTGACCTCTTTCCCCTGCCCCCTTCTCCTCCTCTCCTTCCTTCCCCTCTGAGAGCTTCTCAGGCCCGCGGACTCACGGTTGGCATCGCGCGCGAGGTCAGCGGTGATGGAGGAGGGGGTGATCCTCGTCGACTCTCACGCCCTCCTCCTCCACGAGTCCACTCGCCTCGCCCTCCTCCGCTCCCTCCTCCTCTTCGACCCCCTCACCCCCCGACCCTCTTGACCCTCCACCCAGACCACCCCTCCTCCCTCCTCTTCTTCATCTTCACTTTATTAGTTTCTATCGTTAAACGTTGAATCCCCACGTGGCTCGAAGAAGTTCCACGAGCTCCTGCAAGGTAAGTCAGTGAGGACAGCACCACCACCACCACCACCACCACCACCAGCAGCAGCAGCAGGGAGGAGGGAGAGGGAACCTCGTCGTTAAGTTGGTATCCAGCCACCACATCAGCGTAATAGAGGAGAAGGTCCTTGACCATGACAGCTCCTCTAACCTCCTCCATCGCATCTTCAAGATCCCTGGGATACTGTCATGGACCTCCTCCTGCTCCTCCACATCCTCCTGCTCCTCCTGCTTCTCCTGCTCCTGCTCCTGCTCTTGCTGCTGCTCCTGCTCCTGCTCCTCCTCCTCCTCCATTTCTCCGCTCACCACCTTAGGGTGTCGAGCAGCCCGGTATCTGCCCAGCAGCTCCTCCAGCTCGATCGCTCCCGTGCGGAACGTCGGGTCCTCAAGGGACTCGAAGAGACTGACAACCGCCTAAGAGAAGAGTGAGAAGAAGAGGGAGAGGGAGGGAGGGAGGGAGGGAGACAGAGAGGGAGAGAGAAGAGGGAGGGAGGGAGGGAG
>NW_005434409.1:24333-26974 GCF_000315625.1 Guillardia theta CCMP2712
GGGTCTCACTTCATGTTGGCGGTGGGTCAGAGGAGGGCGGAGGCTGCGGCTGAGGTCCTCGCACAGCACGTGACCTCCGTCCTCGTGTCTGCGAAAGATTTCCTCGAGCTCGTCGGCTCCCATGCTGATCCCGCAGTAGGCCATCACCGTGTTGAGATCCTCCCGGTCCGGTTGCCTCGTTCCCCTCGAGATGTGCGACATCGCTCGCTCCAGCCCCCGCAGCCCCGACGCTCCTCGACGATACAGCAGCCGCTGCCCACCCGTCAGACGCAGCACAGGCAGAGCAGCAGACAAGAAGAGTGAAGAGGAGCAGGAGGAGCAGGAGCAGCAGGAGGAGCAGGAGGAGCAGCAGCAGCAGCAGGAGCAGCAGCAGCAGCAGCAGAAGGAGCAGCAGCAGCAGCAGCAGGAGCAGCAGCAGCAGGAGCAGGAGCAGCATCAGCAGCAGCAGGAGGGTTACCTGTAGGTAACCCTCGAGACATAGGAGCCTCAAGGCCTGTGTGAGGATAGTGGGACGACGAGCCCGGCGTGCCAGTCAGTAGAGGATCAACAACAGAACTGTGATGACGGAGGACGGCAGTTCACTTGCGCCGCGCCATGCAGCCTCACAGTGAGGATGGAAGTGAGAGCGGATCTTCACGCATTCCTTGTTGCTGTTCCCTCGCTCTCGCCGTCACCACCGAAATGAAAATGGCGAGTAGGCGCATTTCTCCTTACACGTCTTTCAACTGCTTGAGAGCCAACGAGCATCGGTATTTGAGCAGACTAGTCCCGTCAATCATTCTACGTTTTAGTATTTCATTCACCTTCCGGTCTCTATGATGAGGTGTTAAAAATAAAGACGCAACAGCGACATTCTATTGACGCCTGCGTCTGGTTCGACAAAGAGTCACGTGAGCTTTTTGTTGAGAAGCTCCAGTACGAGACCCATCGTAACATTCAAAGCAGATACGTCGCTCTTCAACTCGGATACGTCGCTCTGCAGTTCATTGAACCTCCTGTCCATATCCTCCTTCAGATCTTGCACAGCACCATAAATATTCCTGTACGGAGTGTAAATCAAAACAAACGGTATGCTTCCAGGATCCACAAACGACGTCAATTCATGGTGATCAGAGGCCAGAGAGAAGAACCTGCTCAAACATCCACAGACCACCTCAAAGTCCTCTCTGTTGCCATTCGTCAACAAACCTATCGCCGCAATCTTGGAGTCTTCGCCAATCATCTCACCCTTCAATACATTGTACAGCCGATTGACCTGGAACAGCTTTTCAAAGATTTTGCCAGGCGCCTCCGTGATTTCAAAGCAGATGTACTCCTCCTTCATGACTTGGAGGTCCCCATAAGAGACTCCATGCTTTCCGAATATCCTTACATCCTGAGCGGGGTTGACGACCACGTCCTTGAAGATGGTTTGAAGATCGGTGTCCTTGTCAAAGGTCAAGCACATGTCCGCTTGATATTCCGATACTGTTGCGGGGTCAATATCTTTAGCTTCCATCCGACTGATCGTCAAAGGATCAATCTGTCTTGTGGCGCACTCTTTGTAATACTCTTCGCACGCGGCGAACACCACTTGGTTAAATCTTTCAGCGAATTCTTGAGTGAGAATGCCACTCTCTTCGACCTTACTTCTCGTCTCCTCGTCCGCTGGGAGTTTCTCCCGTCGATGAAAGCCTATACTTGCACATCTGCTGAAGATTGAGCCTTCGAAATATGATTGCATGTTCCCCGGGAGCTTGGCGGGAGAATCGATGTACTGGCAGTCAGCCTTGCCCTGCCGCATGATTCCTGGCCGCGCCAGCATTTGCGGCGAGGTCTGTCTGCGATGAGACCTCAGCTGCAAGCTCTGCCTGTGGTAGCATGTCGAGAAAGATTGGAAGTAGCTGCACACATGCTCTGGCGAGAACACGAGCACGAGCGCCAGCACGAGCCCTCGTGTTGCAAGCATGTGGGATGATACAACAAAGTTAGGTCAGAACAAACAATGAATTATTTGGATAATAATACTTCATTGTAAAGAGTATGAGAATATCTGTTTTGGTACTAACTTTCCCTCACATTCGGCATTTACAAACACTTATTGCTGATGTACCGTAGCACGACCCCGTACAAAGTGCTGAACTTGGTACTACTTTTCCGTTGACGACCAGCCCCTCCCACGCCCAAAATTTCATCATGAAGACTGAGAGTCGGCAGTCAATCTGCATGATTGACCCGCATCAGACAGTGTCAGTGACACAACGTTGGTGGCAGGGCAACGATGATGATCGGATGCTTCTCAGCATGCCGTAGTACTGTTGCTACTACTGTTGGAGGAGGGAGGGAGGAGAGGGTGGAAGGGCTGCATGAACTTGGAGAGCAAAATCTCGAGCATGCAGCAGCAGCTGGACAGGATGGTGGAAGAGGAGGAGCAGGTAAAGTCGCAGCTGGGAAAGATTCTGTCGATCCTCGAGAAGGGCGAGCACAAACCTGCTCCTCACTCCGTCTTCGTCCTCCCTCCCGAGCCCCGCAGCCTCCCGGTGATCAATCGAGGACAGGGAGGGGAGGGAGGGAGAAGGGAGGGAGGGAGCGGGGGCAGGAGGGGCTCCAAGGATGTGGAGGTGAGAAAGGGAGCTCGAAGGAACGGGAGGAGCAGGACGGA
>NW_005434409.1:27214-27786 GCF_000315625.1 Guillardia theta CCMP2712
CAGCGACTGCAGGCATTCGTGGGTGTCGCTCCTCCTCCTCGACAGCAAGTTCGTCTTCCTCGAGGCCTTCCAGGGCGTCGCCTCGGCTGTTCAGGAGACGAGAGTCCAGCTGGAGGCAAGCTGGGAGGAGACCTGTGCAGCTGCGATGGAGGAGATGGAGTGGAGGCTGATGAGGGAGGAGGAGGTTGACCTGCAGCAGAACATCTTCGTTGACCTCTCCTCCTCCGATCTCCTCGTCCATCGTGGCTTCTATATCGGCATGTGAGGATCAACCCTGACCTCTTTCCCCTGCCCCCTTCTCCTCTTCTCCTTCCTTCCCCTCTGAGAGCTTCTCAGGCCCGCGGACTCACGGTTGGCATCGCGCGCGAGGTCAGCGGTGATGGAGGAGGGGGTGATCCTCGTCGACTCTCACGCCCTCCTCCTCCACGAGTCCACTCGCCTCGCCCTCCTCCGCTCCCTCCTCCTCTTCGACCCCCTCACCCCCCGACCCTCTTGACCCTCCACCCAGACCACCCCTCCTCCCTCCTCTTCTTCATCTTCACTTTATTAGTTTCTATCGTTAAACGTTGAAT
>NW_005434409.1:28244-30114 GCF_000315625.1 Guillardia theta CCMP2712
GGGAGGGAAGGTCTCACTTCATGTTGGCGGTGGGTGAGAGGAGGGCGGAGGCTGCGGCTGAGGTCCTCGCACAGCACGTGACCTCCGTCCTCGTGTCTGCGAAAGATTTCCTTCGAGCTCGTCGGCTCCCATGCTGATCCCGCAGTAGGCCATCACCGTGTTGAGATCCTCCCGGTCCAGTTGCCTCGTTCCCCTCGAGATGTGCGACATCGCTCGCTCCAGCCCCCGCAGCCCCGACGCTCCTCGACGATACAGCAGCCGCTGCCCACCCGTCAGACGCAGCACAGGCAGAGCAGCAGACAAGAAGAGTGTAAAGGAGCAGGAGGAGCAGGAGCAGCAGCAGCAGCAGCAGGAGCATTATCAGGATCAGCAGCAGCAGCAGCAGCAGCAGGGTTACCTGTAGGTTGGCATGTGCGGCTTCGTATCCTCCTCCTTCTCGTCGCGAGCTCGCGGGGTCAAACGCCTGAGGCTCTCGCTGCTGCACAATCAGAGACGATGAACCTCACTATATTGAGATACCAGTCAACAAGTTCCGTGATACCTTCCTTATGAATTACTGTAGCACAGTTGATAAATCACAAGGTGAAACTCTATCCTCTCTCAGCATCGCCTCGTAGTCCACCAGCTGATCGCCAGCTGAGAACCGTCGGCTCAGCGTGTGCAGCTCGTGGTCGTTCAGCCCAGTGCAGAGCAGCCTGCACTTGGTCCATTAGGTTGTTGGCGTTTACCTTGCGATGCCCGCTGTCTCGTAACTCGCCCCGTCCCAGTTGATCCTGCCCTTGACTGCTGCGTGACATCCTGCTGACCTCTGCTATTTCCATCCGCTTGGCCATCTTGTTGAAAAGAAACACTCTCTTCTAATATCAGCAAGGTCTCCCATCTCCTTTGGAGGAAATGGTGGATACGGTAGCTCACTTCTCGGAGGTTGCAAGGACTGGGTTCACTCTCAGCAGGAGCAGTGGGAGACAATGCCACAAGCTCCGGACAATCTTAGCTTCCTCGCAATGCAGGCCCGGGTAACCGTGCAGCAGGTCTAGCGTAAACTGTAGCGCACTCTTCCGCTCATCAATCGTCTGGCGGTTGGGGCGTTTAAACGATGGTTGAGTTCCGGACTTAAGTTCATGTGGACCCTGTTGAGCGAAGAGAGGGAGAGCTCTGTGCCTTTCATGTGGACCTGTTGAGCGAAGAGAGGGAGAGCTCTGTGCCTTTCATGTGGACCTGTTGAGCGAAGAGAGGGAGAGCTCTGTGCCTTTCATGTGGACCTGTTGAGCGAAGAGAGGGAGAGCTCTGTGCCTTTCATGTGGACCTGTTGAGCGAAGAGAGGGAGAGCTCTGTGCCTTTCATGTGGACCTGTTGAGCGAAGAGAGGGAGAGCTCTGTGCCTTTCATGTGGACCTGTTGAGCGAAGAGAGGGAGAGCTCTGTGCCTTTCATGTGGACCTGTTGAGCGAAGAGAGGGAGAGCTCTGTGCCTTTCCATGTACCACAGGTCATGTCACTTTGTCTTGTGGACGCAGGTTGTGAAAGAGGCTGCGCGGAAAGGGTGTGGGATCGACTGTAGGCTGATGGTGGGGGTGTGGGATCGAGTGTAGGCTGATGGTGGGGGTATGGGATCGACTGTAGGCTGATGGTGGGGGTGGGGGATCGACTGTAGGCTGATGGTGGGGGTGTGGGATCGAGTGTAGGCTGATGGTGGGGGTGTGGGATCGAGTGTAGGCTGATGGTGGGGGTGTGGGATCGCCTGTACAGGTGGCAATGTCAACCTGCGGAGGAGAAGCTGCAGAGAGAGATTGTCCCCCCAGCATGTCAGGGGCTAGAAGAGTTTCCTGCTGTGACTCCGAGTCAGAGGAGCCTCAAGGTCTGTGTGAGGATA
>NW_005434409.1:30283-33058 GCF_000315625.1 Guillardia theta CCMP2712
ACCGAAATGAAAATGGCGAGTAGGCGCATTTCTCCTTACACGTCTTTCAACTGCTTGAGAGCCAACGAGCATCGGTATCTGAGCAGACTAGTCCCGTCAATCATTCTACGTTTTAGTATTTCATTCACCTTCCGGTCTCTATGATGAGGTGTTAAAAATAAAGACGCAACAGCGACATTCTGTTGACGCCTCGGATACGTCGCTCTTCAACTCGGATACGTCGCTCTTCAACTCGGTTACGTCGCTCTGCAACGCGGTTACGTTGCTCTGCAGTTCATTGAACCTCGTGTCCACATCCTCCTTCAGTTCATTGAACCTCGTGTCCACATCCTCCTTCAGTTCATCGAACTTCCTGTCCACATTCTCCTTCAGATCTTGCACAGCACCATAAATATTCCTGTACGGAGTGTAAATCAAAACAAACGGTATGCTTCCAGGATCCACAAACGACGTCAATTCATGGTGATCAGAGGCCAGAGAGAAGAACCTGCTCAAACATCCACTGACCACCTCAAAGTCCTCTCTGTTGCCATTCGTCAACAAACCTATCGCCGCAATCTTGGAGTCTTCGCCAATCATCTCACCCTTCAATACATTGTACAGCCGATTGACCTGAAACAGCTTTTCAAAGATTTTGCCAGGCGTCTCCGTGATTTCAAAGCAGATGTACTCCTCCTTCATGACTTGGAGGTCCTCATATGAGACTCCATGCTTTCCGAATATCCTTACATCCTGAGCGGGGTTGACGACCACGTCCTTGAAGATGGTTTGAAGATCGATGTCATTGTCAAAGGTCAAGCACATGTCCGCTTGATATTCCGATATTGTAGCGAGGTCAATATCTTTAGTATCATCCATCCGACTGATCTTCAAAGGTTTTTTCTGTCTTGTGGCGCACTCTTTGTAATACTCTTCGCACGCGGCGAACACCACTTGGTTAACTCTTTCAGCGTATCCTTTAGTGAGAATGCCACTATCTTTGAGCTTTCTCCTCGTCTCCTCGTCCGCTGGCAGTTTCTCCCGTCGATGAAAGCCTATACTTGCACATCTGCTGAAGATCGAGCTCTCGAAATTTGATTGCATGTTCCCCGGGAGGTTGGCGGGAGAATCGATGTAGTAGCAGGTAGCCTTGCCCTGCCGCATGATTCCTGGCCGCGCCAGCATTTGCGGCGAGGTCTGCCTGCGATGAGACCTCTGCTGCAAGCTCTGCCTGTGGTAGTATGTCGAGAAAGATTGCAAGTAGCTGCACACATGCTCTGGCGAGAACACGAGCACGAGCGCCAGCACGAGCCCTCGTGTTGCAAGCATGTTTCTTTTTTAAAACATTCTTGTATTGACTGAAAAAGAAAGTCAAACCGGATGGTATTCGATAGAAATGAGCGGCTAAATATATATAGGATGATAGATAGAACAATACAAACTATTTGGATGGTAATACTTCAATCATTGTAAAGAGTATGAAAATATCTGTTTTGGTACTAACTTAACTTACATTCGGCATTTACAAACAGTTATTGCTGAAGTACCGTACTAGCACGACCCCGTACAAAGTGCTGAGCTTGGTACCGTAGTACTACTTTCCCGCCAACAAACTTCTGCTAGGCCCGCCCCGGCATTCCAGCACCGCCATGGGGCCGACCAGCTCGGAAGCCCGCCCCAGCAACATGCCCGGTAGTACAGTGTCAGTGTTATGATGCCTTGTGACGGACTCGGATGGTAATAGGCTGGCCGGGTCCACCGGCCCGGGGGGGTCACCGGGGGAAAGGGGCCGGGCCTCACTCAGTTATTGATGGAAGATTGCGGCGCCGGGTTGACAAAACTCTCCTGTAAACCCAGACGAACCTGATTCTGTGTTTCAGGACGGCGATGTACTACGGTAGCACGCGTGATGATTTTCACCTCCCCCAGACGAACCTGACTCTGATGTGTTTCAGGACGGCGATGTAGCACGCGTCACCGTCAGTAACAGTGAAGAGGAGGCCTTCCTAGCCGTCTTGCTCCTAAGGTCTTCTCATGTCTGGATGCTAGCCTGGGCCTCACTGGCATACAGTTGTCTATCTCTCATAGGCTCCTCAATTCTGGTTTCGTGTGCATTCAACTCGGTCTTGAGCAAACGTGTGACCGGACTGTCTTGTTGCAATTAAGGTTGACATGATATCTGTATTACTTTGACTCAGTACAAGTCTGACAAACTTCAACGGTAGTCCGTCGGTTATACCCGGCCCGAAATGAGCCCCTTCCATGGTGATGACTTATCCCGACCACTACCCTACCCCCCCGCCCCTACTATGATGACCCCAGCAGTACGGTACCAAGGGCCTGTGGGTAGGTGAGAGATTTGAGGGGGTAGGGGTACTCGTTTACAGAAGTTGCTAGCTAAAGAGGGGGATAATATCAGGTAAAGAGGGGGTACATTTGTACAAGGGGTGTTACAATAGGGAAAGGGGTGATGGAAGTTATTTTTCTCGGGTGGAGACGACCCTCTGCAGGTGGGGTAGGGGGTACTTTGACAGATCAGTCGCTTGACGCCGGTCACGATGGCGCCGCATAGCGAGGCGGCCGCGCAAAAGACGGAGAGGGGGGGAGGAGGAGGAGAGGGATCGAAGATGGAGAGGGGGAAGGAACTTCAAGAAGCCCGAAGAGGGGGGGGGGGGCGAGGAAGAGAGCCGGAAGGATTGCAGGCAGGCAGGCAGGCAGGTAGGCAGGCAGGCAGGCAGGCAGGCAGGCAGGCAGGCAGGCAGGCAGGCAGGCAGGCAGGCAGGCAGGCAGGCAGGC
>NW_005434409.1:33158-41650 GCF_000315625.1 Guillardia theta CCMP2712
GCAGGCAGGCAGGCAGGCAGGCAGGAGACTCGGCGAAGAAGCAGGATGCACGGTAAACAAGAAGACCAAGAGGAAGATGAGCAGTCATGAGCAGTCCTGATTTAGAAGAGAATCTGCCCGAGAGAAGCACTTGAGGTTTCACTCGTGTGACACTTGCATCGTTTGTATGTTATGGATGCTGTTGCCATGATTGCCATGACTTCCCAAGGGTACAAGGGCAGCAGCTTGAAGACTCTTCTCTGAATCTTAACTGACCTCCTGCATGATTCGATGATCAGGAAAACCAAAGCAAAGGCCCGAGCTGCTACCGGCGAGCAGGGGCTGCATCATGGCGGCTGTGATGATGGGGATCCGACATGGTCATGTTAAGAAGAACGAGGAAAACGACGAGAGCGCCGCCAAGCTGCCGCAAGCGAGCGAGTGCAGCCTCGTGTCGGAGTTGGGACGACAAGTAGTGAGGTGAATCACTCGCTGCTGTTCCTCTTGCGTTGCTGACAGGCCTCGTCGCTCAGTCCTGTGGGAGTGACGTGGCAGAAGAGGAGGGTTATGCTCTCCCAGACGCGGATCAACTTCGGCAAGGCAGACACGGACCTGCTGATCGACTTCATCCCCCTCGTCGAGGTCAAGTCGGTAGTGCACAATGTCAGGAAGCGGCACGACGACCAAGGGAGTCTCAAGCAACAAGAGCGCGACGGGCGACGTTCGAAGAAGTTGAAGAAGGCTGACATGCAGTTCTCCGACCAGATCTACTTCGCGGGCGACGACGAGGAGGAGGACGAGGAGGAGGAGCCTAACGTTTTCACCGTCTACACCATCCCCAACGGGCGAAACTCTGGGAGGCCAACCGTGCTGCGAGCTGGCGACAAGCAGGAGCTGGAAAAGTGGCTGGCTGGGATCGAGCACGCGAAGAAGGTGGCAGAGAGGATTGAGCTGGCGAAGGGAGACGTGGGGATGTTGGCGCGGGAAAGGAGGTTGGCGCGGGAGCTGTACGAGAGCTTCGGCTTCCAGCTCGCCATCGGCCTCGTCATCTTCTTCTCCTACGTCGCTTCCCTGGCAAACGCGCAGCTGCTGCCGGAGAGCGGAAGCGACATGGACAGAAACTTCAGGATCATTGAGCTCGCCGTCACAGCCGTCTTCACTCTGGTGCTGCTCGCTTACTTGCCGACCTTGACCCCAGCTGAGCGTGGAAGCAGGAGCTGGTCGTTAACCTTTTCGGGCACTGGTTCAACAAATTCTTCCGGGACGGATGGAATGTGTTCGGTGAGTAGGCGACGACAAAGCTCTCCTCCTGACCCTCTCCCTGCCCCCCCCGCAGATTTTGTTGTCGTCATTCTCGCGCTGGCTTCGGTCATCTTTGACCAGATCCCTGCGATCAACGTTCTCCGTCTTGTCCGAGTCTTCAAGATGGTCAGACTGTTCAGGTTGTCCACTGCTTGTCATGTTGCATTGCTCCTCTTCCTCCACCACCTCCTCTTCTCCCCGTCCACCAGCTCATTCCCATGCTCCTGCGTCTTCTCCACATTTCTGAAGTCCAGGACAGTCGGAGAAGTTCTTCCGCTGCTCGTTCATCAGCAAGGATGAGATCGATGGAAGGAAGCGGTCTATTCAGAACTTACAGCAGCTTATCTTCGCCGTCAAGATGCTCATCTCGTTCGTGGATCAGATGGAGAAGAAGGACGTGGGAGCGAGCGCGATGAAGCAGACGAAGACGAGAAAGCAGATCCTTGACAAGCTCTTCAAGTCAAGCATGTGCACCTCCTTTGCCGCATGGAAGAGCGCGGTCTTCGATCCGCAGGAGGAGCAGGAGGAGCAAGAGGAGGCGAAGGAGAAGGAGGAGAAGTCAAAGAACTGCTGCATGAACTTGGAGAGGAAAATCTCGAGCATGCAGCAGCGACTGGATAGGATGGTGGAAGAGGAGGAGCAGGTGAAGTCGCAGCTGGGAAAGATTCTGTCGATCCTCGAGAAGGGCGAGCACAAATCTGCTCCTCACTCCGTCTTCGTCCTCCCCCCCGAGCCCCGCAGCCTCCCGGTGATCCATCGAGGAGAGGGAGGAGAGGGAGGGAGGAGGGAGGGAGGGAGCGGGGGCAGGAGGGGCAGCAAGGACGTGGAGGTGAGAAAGGGAGCTCGAAGGAACGGGAGGAGCAGGACGGACCTGGGGGATCATCAGACGCAGATCATCATGGAGAACGGACACTGCTATTTCTCGGGGAGAAGGAACGTCCCGCTGCCGGAGGAGGAGGCGGGAGAGAGGAGGAGGAGGAAGGACAGCAGCTCTCAACTCTCGACGCCTCGCGACGGATGTGGGCGCGTCCTCATCAAGGTCCCCTGGACGAGCCTCGCCCAGCAGGCCGTGAGCAAGGAACATGCTCGTAGTCAACCCCAGCTCCTCCCCAGCGACTGCAGGGACTCGTCGGTGTCGCTCCTCCTCCTCGACAGCAAGTTCGTCTTCCTCGAGGCCTTCCAGGGCGTCGCCTCGGCTGTTCAGGAGACGAGAGTCCAGCTGGGGGCAAGCTGGGAGGAGAGCTGTGCAGCTGCGATGGAGGAGATGGAGTGGAGGCTGATGAGGGAGGAGGAGGTTGACCTGCAGCAGAACATCTTGGTTGACCTCTCCTCCTCCGATCTCCTCGTCCAACGTCGCTTCATATCGGCATGTGAGGATCAACCCTGCCCCCTTCTCCTCCTCTCCTTCCTTCCCCTCTGAGAGCTTCTCAGGCCCGCGGACTCACGGTTGGCATCGCGCGCGAGGTCAGCGGTGATGGAGGAGGGGGTGATCCTCGTCGACTCTCACGCCCTCCTCCTCCACGAGTCCACTCGCCTCGCCCTCCTCCGCTCCCTCCTCCTCTTCGACCCCCTCACCCCCCGACCCTCCTGACCCTCCACCCAGACCACCCCTCCTCCCTCTTCTTCATCTTCACTTTATTTGTTTCTATCGTTAAACGTTGAATCCCCACGTGGCTCGAAGAAGTTCCACGAGCTCCTGCAAGGTAAGTCAGTGAGAGAGGAGAGAGGAGGAGGATCAGAAGAAAGCAGCAGCAGCAGCAGCAGCAGGGAGGAGGGAGGAGGGAGGAGGGAACCTCGTCGTTAAGTTGGTATCCAGCCACCACATCAGCGTAATAGAGGAGAAGGTCCTTGACCATGACAGCTCCTCTAACCTCCTCCATCGCATCTTCAAGATCCCTGGGATACTGTCATGGACCTCCTCCTCCTCCTCCTGCTGCTCCTCCTCCTCCTCCTGCTGCTGCTGCTGCTGCTGCTGCTGCACCTCCTCCACCTCCTCCTCCCTCTCCCCTTACCTCATCGCTTCGCCCTCCGACATTTCTCCGCTCACCACCTTAGGGTGTCGAGCAGCCCGGTATCTGCCCAGCAGCTCCTCCAGCTCGATCGCTCCCGTGCGGAACGTCGGGTCCTCAAGGGACTCGAAGAGACTGACAACCGCCTAAGACAAGAGTGAGAAGAAGAGGGAAGGGAGAGAGGGAGGGAGGGAGACAGAGAGGGAGAGAGAAGAGGGAGCGAGGGAGTGAGAAGAGGGAGCGAGGGAGCGAGGGAGCGAGAGAGAGGGAGGGAGGGAGGGAGGGAGTGAGGGAGGGAGAGAGGGAGAAGAGGGAAGGGAGAGAGAGAGAAGAGAGACGAGAGACGAGGGAGGGAGGGAGGGAGGGAGCGAGGGTCTCACTTCATGTTGGCGGTGGGTGAGAGGAGGGCGGAGGCTGCGGCTGAGGTCCTCGCACAGCACGTGACCTCCGTCCTCGTGTCTGCGAAAGATTTCCTCGAGCTCGTCGGCTCCCATGCTGATCCCGCAGTAGGCCATCACCGTGTTGAGATCCTCCCGGTCCAGTTGCCTCGTTCCCCTCGAGATGTGCGACATCGCTCGCTCCAGCCCCCGCAGCCCCGACGCTCCTCGACGATACAGCAGCCGCTGCCCACCCGTCAGACGCAGCACAGGCAGAGCAGCAGACCAGAAGAGTGTAAAGGAGCAGGAGGAGCAGGAGGAGCAGGAGCAGGAGCAGGAGCAGGAGCAGCAGCAGCAGCAGCAGCAGCAGGGTTACCTGTAGGTTGGCATGTGCGGCTTCGTATCCTCCTCCTTCTCGTCGCGAGCTCGCGGGGTCAAACGCCTGAGGCTCTCGCTGCTGCACTTCTCTCAGCATCGCCTCGTAGTCCACCAGCTGATCGCCAGCTGAGAACCGTCGGCTCAGCGTGTGCAGCTCGTGGTCGTTCAGCCCCAGACCAGCAGCCGCCATGACGCGCTTGAACGTTGCAACCTCCAGCTGGCCTCGCCCGACGCGGTCGAGCTGTCGCAGACTGACGTCGAGGGAGGAGGAAGGGGAGGAGGAGGAGATCTTGGCGAGGACGCGACGGGGGTCGGAGGAGGGGAAGACGTCGCTGTTGTCTTCCATGTACTTGAGCGAGAACTCGTCGGCATCGACGAGCACGAAGGCGCGGGAGTAGACAAGGACGCGAGCCCCGAGGAAGAGGTCCGCCTCGGAGTAGTAGAGGGAGGAGTGCGGCTTCCTGACCCTGCATCGCTCCATGAACTTGCCGCCAGTCCTGCCAGAGTTCTTGACGGGAGGCTCGAAGATGGAGAGCTCGTCCGTGTCCAAGAAGTAGGTGACGGTAAAGACCCGCTCGATGTCAAAGCCAACAGCGTTCTCCAGCTTCGCCACTGCATCCTCGTCATTCCTCATCATCATCATTCTCCTCCATCCTCTACATCATCATCTCCATCATCATCTCCACAATCACCATCACCATCACCATCACCATCATCATCATCATCATCTTTCCTCTCCTCCATCTCTCACCGAAGCGGAGCATCTTCCCCTTGTTTTCCAGCAGGCGCGTCACGTTCCCCTTCGGGGGTTTCGGGTGCAGGGAGAGGCAGTTCTGCCGGCTGTCCTCCTCCTTCCCGAACCCGTTGTGCGGGGGGATGTGGGACGCACTTTTGGGTCGATCCCTCGAGCGGGGGAGGGCGGAGGAGGGGGCGGAGGAGAGGGTATAGCGGGAGAGGTCGACGCCATGCTGCTGCTTCATGTGGTCTCTCGTCGCCTCGTCGCAGGAGTCCAGCACCAGCTGCCGTCCGAACACGTTCACCACACCTCCTATCTGCAAGTCCCTCTCCGTGACGTACTTCCTCCCGTCCCCTCCCATCATCCCGCTGCTCCCCCCGCCCTTGGGTAGCTTCATGCGCTTCAGCAGCGCGGGGAACGGATCCCTCCCCGAGTTGGGGGTGTTGACCTCAAGCACCTGCGCCCACCAGTCAGCCACCAGAGTCTAGTCATGCAGGAGAGGATGAAGGGAGCGGCGGCAACAGGAGGAGGAGCAGGAGAAGGAGAAACGAGGACAAGACCTCGACGGTGTCGTCAGCAAGGAAATAATGAAGCACGAATGGCCTTCGCTCCATCGCCCCGTCGTTGCTTCGATCATTCCAGTGGCAATAAAATCTCAGGACCTGCCACGTGGGTCAGTTTGAAGAGGAGCAGGAGGGGATGTTGTTTTCCCACCTTCCTGTCGTTTCGGAGATATTGTGTGATGAGCTGCTTCTTATCCTGCACCTCAGAGTGTGAGTGGTAGAGAGGGAGAGGGAGAGGGAGAGGGAGAGGGAGAGGGAGGCTACCTGGCATTTTCCGAGCTTGGCTTCGATGTATTCCGTCATGTCGTTCCTCTGTCTCCCATGATACATGTCCATCTTCACCTCCTTCACTGACGTGCTTGACTTGGCGGAGGAGGGGCGCGAGAATTTTGGGTCTACAGGCACCTCCTCCTCGCCCACCGCGTACCCGAGGTCCTCGTAGAACTGCCGCGTCAACTGATCGCACTTGGTGATGCGGAACACGCGCTGGTAGATGCTCAGGTCGCCGGGCACGCGGATGTCTCGCCACGTCAGCGGGCCCTCCCCTCCTTGCTTCGGGATCTTGTGGCGCTTGAGGAAGGAGCCCTGCAGGAGGCCGCAGTTTTCTTCCCGCGGCTCGAGGATGCGCATAGTGTCGTCCTCCAAGAAATAGTGCAGAACACATCGCCTCACCCGCGAGCGCTCGAGCGGCGAGTCCTCGACGGACTCGCGGAAGAAAGCTTCGAAAGTGAGCACCTTGTTGTCCAGCGAGATCCACTTGGGGATCTTGGACAGCGGGAGCACCGACGGCTGCTGTTGCTTCGCCGAGGCAGGACGAGCCTTTTGGTTCTCCACCGTCTTGGCGAAGCTCGGGGACGCAAGTTGATCTTTAGCCCATGCGGGGATGCTGTCGAACGTGACTGGAGCTCGCTGAGCAGGCGCAGAGTGAGGGCGGAACCTGCCAGCAGAGCCTCTGCTGGAGAAAACCTGTCGCTGCTCGTGGAGGCGAGAGACGTTGCTTGAGACCTCGTTGCCCTCCCTCTCGCTCGCCCTCCTCTCCTCCTCCATCCCGTAGCTCCTCGCTGAGCTTTGATTGAGGCGGCTGGAGGCAGCAGAGGGAGGACGCGAGCCGATCTGCTGCCCCTGCACAAACCCGTCGAAGTTTGCGATGCCCTTGGCAAAGGAAAGGCCCCGGCCCTTGCGCAGGTTGGAGCCAAGAGCATCGGTCGGGAAGGGAGCGACGTTGGCGGTTGTGTGGCCGAAGTCTCGGAGGGCGCTGTGACCGCGATCGAAGTTGAGGGTCTGCTGCTTCACAAACGCAGACCGACGAGGGTCGTAAAAGGACGACCCTATCCCACTCGGAAACATGGCGCTATAGACTCTGCTATCCTCTCACCACCTGCATGAAACGGAATCAGTGGTTGGATCACACACAAATCAAAAGGAGTTGTTGAAACAACCATACTCTTCCTTTTGCTGAAACAACCATACTCTTCCTTTTGTGCTCGAAGAGTATGGTTGTTTCAACAACTCCATTTCGATCACATATGCATGTCAAGAAATTTTCATCTGCTTCAGATTTCAACCAACGTGTGCGCTATTGAAGAACCACTTCATTCCGAACACCCCCTTCATCGTTTTTTCACCATCTCGTCTCGCATGTTGCTGTGAGCTGCTTTCGTCGTCCATCTTTCCTTCTCCGTCTCCCTTGCTCCTCCTTCCTCTCTCTCCTTGCCATCATTTTCTCTTTTCGAACCGAAACTGACGAGTACCCTACCCCTGTCCAAAACTTACCCTACCCACCTGCGAAAACAAAATCCTGGATGCACCCCTACTTTTAGCAAGTAAATGCAATCAAAGTACCCCTTCATTAATACCCCTACCCCTATATTTCAACCACAATCCCCTTTCGATGTTCCCAAGGAACGGCTGGAGGAGGTACCCCTACCCACCAAGTTTTGAAAATCCCTCGTTTCAGAAAAGGAATTTGCCTACAAAGTAGGGGTACTTGGATACCCCTACCCCCATAGAAATTGAATCGTGATAAGTTGAGGTTCACCTACCCCACACGGGACTGGGAACAGGAACAGGTCAAAGGGACACCCTTCAAGTAGGGGTACTTTTGACTGTATTTGGAGGGGTGGGAGTACTCGAGGGGATGTGAGGGTGATGATAAAATTGGGGACGTGAGGATCACGGCATCGCCGGGTACAACAGCTAAACTTTCTGAAAGTTTCTCATAAAAAGGTGAATTTCGTTTTATTTGCCCTGTTTCCTTGGAAGGTCTAGCGAAGGTTCGCCATGCTCGCGCGCCTGCTGCTGCTGCTGCTGCTCGGTGAAGAAGAAGAGAGGGAGAGAGAGCGCGCGATGAAGAGGAGAGGGGTAGAGGGGGAGGAGAAGGACAGCACAGAGAGGCAGAGGAAGATAAAGAGATGGAAAGGAGACTGTGGAGGTTTGGGGCTGGAGGCTAGGGAGAGGAGAGGAGAGGAGAGGAGAGGAGAGGAATGTTTCAGCTGATGCTTTTTGTGTTCAGGCCTTCAAGGCTCGTGTGCTTTCTTGACCATGTCAGACCCACATGCGATCCTACAGAAGCAGAAATTTTCATGGCAGCAGACTATGCTCAGGTCCTCCTCCTCCTCCGCTCCCCCACCTTCTCTGACGACACTATCAGGGTCAAGGATCCGGTCAAGTCGCTATCCTTCTACCGCGACACGATGGGCATGACGCTGATCGACAAGCTGCAGGCATGGGAAGACGGAGGAGAAGGAGCGTGACCCGACAGCAGTTCCCCGACATGAAGTTCGACCTCTACTTCCTCTCCACCCTCCCCGCCAACGAGAAGTACGAGCTTGAGCCCGGTGAGCCGGAGACACACGAGGAGGGAGCGAGCGAGGAGAAATAAGAGGATGACTGCGGCTGACCTTCAGGGTCGGATGCTGCGCATCGATACCTGTGGACGATGAAAGGAACCACGTTGGAGCTGACGCACAACTACGGGACCGAGACGGACGAGGCGTTCAAGTATCACCCTGGCAACCAGGTAGCAGCCGAGTCGCTGGCTTCCCCTGACGAGGCTCAGGAGCGCGATGGCTTCGGTCACGTCGCCTTCAACTGCAATGACGTGAGTCCGAGGGAGCGGTGGCTGCGAGAGAGAGAAAGAGAGAGAGAG
>NW_005434408.1:0-14576 GCF_000315625.1 Guillardia theta CCMP2712
GAGGAGGAGGAGGAGGAGGAGGAGGAGGAGGGATTGAAAATGCCTCACATGTACTCCTCGGGCATCTTTGTGATCTCATGGTGAATGAAGTAGAACTTGCCAAGGAAGCCAGGGTTCATGTTGAGAGATGAAGGTTTCATTCCCTCTTTGCACTGAGAGACACGTCAATAGAACTGAAGGTGATGGGGCAAAAGAATATAACATTATGTCGATTATGTGAAAGATGTTGATGATGATGATGATGATGATGATGATGATGATGATGATGATGATGATGATGATGATGATGATGATGATGGAGATGATGATGATGATGATGATGATAACATACTTTCGGCTGCACGTCATGCTTCTTGCAGACTCCTTTCTTGACATCTGAGCCAGTGTCCAGCTGCAGCCCACCAGTCATGTGACATCGAGCGAATATGACAAAAGACTCACGTCCACCCATTGATCGCCTTGTGTACCAGTCATGGCAACTTTGGTCTTGAAGCCTTGGGGCTCGCCATATGCCCAGGCTGAGAAGAATGTAAGAGAAAGAGGAGAGGAGAGAGAAGAAAGAGGAGGAGAGAACGGAGGGGAAAGAGGAGAGGAGAGAGGAGAAGAAACGCGAAAGGACGGAAGGAGCGAATGAGAATAAGGATGAGAGAGAACACAGGTGTGGACAAGAAAGAAAAGAGGAGGAGAAGGAAAGGGGGGAAAAGAGGAGGAGCAGGAGGAGATATCTTGGGTGCATCATATGAATCTGGTGGACGGAAGTCAACCAGTGTAATCAAGTGCCGAGCCGTCGAGCCACTTGAATGATCCCTGAAACGATCTTCACTGATACTGCCCCTCCCCCTCCCCCTTCTCCCCCTCATTGCTTTCCTCCTCTTCTTCCTCCTCTTCTTCCTCCTACAACTACTTCTACTACTCTCAACTACTTCTACTGCTTTCACTACTCTCCTGGTTGTACCACTACAACAACTACCAATACAAGTCCTTTCCTCCCTCTCTCTCTCCTTCTATTACATCGCTGGAGTCTCGGTAGAGGCCGATGTAGCAGTCGCCGGATCCGCACACGGAGCGAGAGATTCGCATCTCTGTGTCAACATTACTGCCAGGTAATCTCTCTCCTCCCTCCCTCTCCTCCTCCCTCTCTTCATTCCTCCCTCCCTCCCTCCCTCTCTTCATTCCTCCCTTCCTCTCTATCTCCCTCTCCCTCTCCTCCTCCTCTCTTCATTGCTCCCTTCCTCTCTCCTTTCTTCTCTTAATTCCTCCCTTCCTCTCTATCTCCCTCTCCCTCTCCTCCTCCTCCTCTCAAC
Source organism: Guillardia theta CCMP2712 (assembly GCF_000315625.1). Classification (NCBI taxonomy): domain Eukaryota; class Cryptophyceae; order Pyrenomonadales; family Geminigeraceae; genus Guillardia; species Guillardia theta. Next base: position 1,305 of record NW_005434408.1, read on the forward strand.
TTCTCCCGCCACATTCTTGTCTCCTACTCCTCACCTTGCTCGTTGTGAATGGAAGCCAGAACTCCTCCTTGCGCTTCACACGCGTCTACAACATCCTAGAGACAACAAGACCATGAGCGAGAGACGAGAGAAAGACGAGGACGAGGAGGACGAGGGCGACGAGGACGAGGGCGACGAGGACGAGGGCGAGGAGGAGGAGGAGGAGGAGAACGAGGGCGAGGAGGAGGAGGAGGAGGAGAACGAGGGCGAGGAGGAGGAGGAGGAGGAGGAGCAAGAAACTCGGATGACAAGCAGAGAAGCCGAGCAGGAGAAGCAGGCAGAATGAGGAAGAAGTGAAGTACACTGGGAACCAACTAGGAGGGAGGGGGAAGGAGAAGGCAGGAAGAGGAGGAGGAGGAGGAGGAGGAGGAGGAAGGAGAAGTTTTCAAGGGAAGGGACGGGTACCTGCCATGTTCCACTAGCCACGGAGAACCATCCGCTGTCATCCTCAAATGCGTGGTTGATAAATCCCAGCCTGAGCATCATCATCATCATTATCATCATCATCATTATCATCATCATCATTATCATCATCATCATTATCATCATCATCATCATCATCATCATCATCAGCAGCAGCAGCAGCAGCAGAAGCAGTTTCGCTCCTCCCTCCTTTCCTTGCCCTTTCCCTCGCCAAACTCCTCTCAACTCTCCCTCACCTGCAGTGACAATCGGCCGCGTACTTGGCACCAGCCGTCGCAGAGCTGTCGGGAGGGCAAAGCTGGATAGGGGCAGGACTTCAGCTGGAGAGGACGCGTAGGCGCAAACAAGTCCTACCGTAGCGAGACCGTCCCCAGAGCAGAAGCTCCCTGCTGGGCAATCGTCGCATCCTCCATTTGCAGAGGCAACGTAGCCGGGCCTGACCGAGACAGTCAAGATAGCTCAAGGTCAGCTGGGCAACAGCTGGGCAGGAGCTGGGAAGGCTCCTACTTGCAGATACAATCGTGGGAGCCCTCCGAGCTAGTCTTGTGGACTGGACAGACGTGGGAACTTCCGTCTCCTGCAGTGCAGAGTCAGGTGGATCACAAACACTCTACATCGACATCGACCTTCTCACCACAGTCATCAACATCATTGCCGTCATCATCATCATCCTCATTCACATCCTCATCATCCACGTCCTCTTCCTCATCATCCTCAACCTCATCATAACATCCTCCTCATGATCATCATCATCGTAATCGTCATCATCATCATCGTTATCTTCATAAGCTCACCAGGACAATAGCTTCCAGCAGTGCAGACGTTGCATCCTGTGCTGCTGCTTCCTGCACATCAAGTTACAACTCCCTCCTCCTCGCTTAGCCTCTCCCTCCCTCCTCCTCTCTTGTCCATCACTTCCTTCAATCTAACTTTGCCTTGATTGCTCTCCTCCCTCCTCCTCCTTCCTCTCTCTCATCTCGTCACAGTTTTGTTCTCCCTCCTCCTCTTCAGTTCTCCTCACCGTAGAAGCCTGCATTGCAGATACACTCCGACAGCTTCGACGACCCTTCCCCGCTGTTCGACGACGCCGGGCACATTTTCTTCTCCTTCCCTCCCTCGCAGTACCATCCTGTTATCCCGTCACTCCCTCCTCCCTCCCCAGCTGGCGTGCAGCTGACCTGCTGGGCACTTCTGGCAGGCATCAGGCTCTCCGTAGTATCCGGGGTTGCAGGAGCAGTCTTGGAGAGAAGAGCTTTTCTCTCCGCTGAGAACGAGAGACGAAGTGTGAAGAGGGAAGAGCGACGATGGTAAAGAGAAGGAGGGAGAAAGAGGACGAAGAGTTTTGGTTCATGAGCGAAAGGAAGTTTGGGGGTAAGAGGAACAGAGTGAGTGCAGAGGGGGAGAAGGCGGAGCAGAACAAAGAGGAGAACGAAATGGAAAAGGACGAAAAGGAATAGAAAAAGGAGGATGACAGATTGGAATAGGAAAGAAGGGAAGAGGAGGAGGAGGAGGAGGAGGAGGAGGAGGAGGAGGAGCAGCAGCAGCAGCAGCAGCATCTAATTCTACCTGTAACTATGGGCGGGGCAATCAGCTTTCGACGATCCTCCCAGGCAGTAGGATCCAGACGGACACTTGCTGCAACCCGTTGAGCTGTCAAAGTTGTAGTAGCCTGTCCCAGCTGTCAGCCACCACAATTGATGCTGCGGCCGTTGCACCAACCCGCAACGCAGGAGCAGTCTGAAAGGCCGTCGCTGCCGGACGGGCTGCTGGAGTGAGCTGGGCAGTTCTGCTGGGGGGATCAGACTGTCAAAGTTTCCTTTCGTCCCCTTACGCTGCTCGTCCCGTCGCCAGGGCAGAAGCTGCCGATGGTACAGACAAGGCAGCCCGTGCTGCTACTTCCTGCTCAACAGGTCAAGAACCACAACAGATGCTCCTGCTCCTCCCTATCCTGTCTATCTTCCTCCCCTTCCCCTTCCCCTTCCCCTTCCCCTGCTGCTGCTGCTGCTGCTGCTGCTGCTGCTTATCATTCTCCTCCTTCCCCGCCCCTCTCTTGATCCGTTGACCAATTTTCTGCATCCTTGTTTTCCTCTTGCTCCACTTCATCCCTCCTCCTCTTCAGTTCTCCTCACCGTAGAAGCCTGCATTGCAGATACACTCCGACAGCTTCGACGACCCTTCCCCGCTGTTCGACGACGCCGGGCACATTTTCTTCTCCTTCCCTCCCTCGCAGTACCATCCTGTTATCCCGTCACTCCCTCCTCCCTCCCCAGCTGGCGTGCAGCTGACCTGCTGGGCACTTCTGGCAGGCATCAGGCTCTCCGTAGTATCCGGGGTTGCAGGAGCAGTCTTGGAGAGAAGAACCAAGTGCATCACTGTAGAGTAGCATCAAACATCAAGGAGCAGGAGCAGGAGCAGGAGCAGGAGCAGAGGACAAACAAGGAGGAAAACGACGAGAAGGAGGCAATAACAGGCAAAGACAAGAGGAGGAAGAGGATATACCTGGAACTGTGCGGTGGGCACTGGACGGAGTTTCTCCCTCCGGGGCAGTAGAACCCTTCTACACATGGGGCGCAGCTGGGGCCGGAGGTCTGGCTGACGGGTGGGTTCGGCTCAAAGTAGGCTGCGGCAGGGGGTGGTCAGGGTACATTTCCCAGCTCGTCCTCAGCGTCTCACAAGGCTTGCACGTGCAGTCGTTGATGCTCTTGGTACCCACCGGGCTCGACGAGTAGGCAGGGCAGTCCTGCGCAACCAGTCAACCTCCTCATCTTCTTCTCCTCTCCTCTCCTCTTTCCTCTCTTCCTCTCCCTCCCCTCCTCTTCTCTCCATCCCATCCTGTTTCTTAGTTTTCACTACCCCCCTCCCTCCGCCTCTCGCCTTCGAAGCTGCATGATTACCCCGATCTCGTTCTTGCCGCTGCAGTACTTATCCGCAGGGCAGAGAGCACAGTCGCTGTGCGAGGTTCCGTGATAGGCAGCATTGCACAAGCACTGAGAGGCTTCTGGATCGCTGCTGGAGAACTGCGGGCAAGGGAAGGAGTTTTCTCCGCCCGGGCAGTACCTGAGCTGGCTGTCAGAGGGGCAAAAACTTGAAGGATGCAACTGACATGTTAGCAGGGCACTGCTTGCAGCTCTTGTCCTGGTTGTAGTGGGCCTTACCAAACCAACCTGAGCAAGCCATGAGAAAAACGTTCCTGTGAAGGACAGTAGAGAGCAGGTGGCTGGCGGCAGAAGGGGCAGGGGGTGCGGAGGACAGAGAGACAGTGGGAAGAAAGCAGCAACGAAAGAAGGAGGAACCAGGCAGGAGGAAGGAGGAAGCAGGCAGGAGAAAGCAAGGAGGAACCAGGCAGGAGGAAGGAGGAAGCAGGCAGGAGGAAGGAGGAACCAGGAAGGAGGGAGGAGGAAGGAGGAACCAGGAAGGAGGAAGGAGGAAGCAGGCAGGAGAAAGCAAGGAGGAACCAGGCAGGAGGAAGGAGGAAGCAGGCAGGAGGAAGGAGGAACCAGGCAGGAGAAAGGAGGAAGCAGGCAGGAGAAAGGAGGAACCAGGCAGGACGAAGGAGGAAGGAGGAAGGAGGAAGGAGGTGGGGGTAGGGGTCACCGGGAACGCAGGTGCAGTCATTGAAGGCATCGGAGCCCGGGAGGGAGGAGGCGTGAGCAGGGCAGTCGTTGACAATGTCGTCCAAGTCGTTGCCGGGGCACCACTTGCCTTTGAAGAAGTGAGACAGCACCAGGTGATTGAGCATTCAGAAGGAGCTGTCTCTTACCTCGCTCGCACTCAGCACACTTGCCGTCCTTGCCGTGCGTTCCAGGAGCACTGCACACGGGCACTGAGCAACTAGTGGGGAGGAAAGTTCGCTTCCTCCTACCATGGGCCGATCTCCGACGGGTTCGGGTCAAATACGTTGAAGTACGTTCCCTTGCCGAAGGTAAGGGGAGCGTTCTATGAGGAGAAAGTGAGAAGAGAGGAGGAAACAGCAAGTGTCTCACCTTAGACCCCTTAGAGTGGCCTGTGAAGACTCCACTGCGAGACCGCAAACATCACCAAAACACCTCTCACTCCCACGAGCACGATCCTACGTTTCGCTCTCAGGAACACCGTCCTCGGAGAACTGAGGGTCATAAATGTTGTGGAGCTCCTGCCAGGTTTATCAGTGCAAGGGGAACAAGACGTCAACTGTTCCCCACCTGACTTGAAATCTTGCGCTGAATGTCAAGCTTGGAAATGGCCTCACTGACTGAAACGGCGGACTGAGTCGGAGAGCCGCATGCGGCACGGCATGCGCTTACTTGACTTGGAGGGAGGCCTAGCGGCTGTATTGTCGTCGACGTTCACATGGAGAACAAGCACAAGAGTAGCTGTTGTTGACGTCAAGTCAGCACAGCCTGCGGTTCACCAACAGAGCTAGGCACACCTGTAATGCAAAAGGCAGCCACGATGCCGCCAAGGTATCTTGACCTGAAGGACACGCACGTTCATGTAACGTCATAACAGCTTCACTCCTTCTGCTCACCTTGACGACTTTTGATTGTCATGGACATGAACTGCAACATACGGCATAGGGATTGCACTGCCGACAGCCGTCAGAAGCAGCTACATATCCCCACTACTCCTGCCCCTTTGCACTTGCTCCCCTGCACTTCCTGTGCTCTATGTACTTCCTCTCACAACTTTCCTTCATCCTCCACCTCCTCCTCCTCCTCCTCTCCACATCTTCCCAAGGTCCTGACCTGTACGTCGCGTCCATGTCCGACAACCAATCTATTTTCGTCACCAATTGCAGGGGTCTTAGTAAATTCTAGGACCCGGTCCTATGACACTTATCGGTATCGAGGCTTGAACTTAGTCCGATTGCTAGGACACGAATTCGTAGTCATCGCTAGGACCTCCTATACGGAGGAAAGTTTGTTTGTAAAGTTTGGACCAAAGTTTGAGTTCAAAGTTTCTCAAGGCCGACTTTTGGCTATGACTCGGACCAGATTCCGAACTTCGGAAGTTCGGCCCTCGAAACTTTGGACTAAACTTTGGACCTCAAAGTTTGTAAACTTGGCGGTAAAACTTTCGTCTGATACCAGTCTATACCTGGTCAGGTTCCGCATGGCGTGCTGCTCGGAGTACTTCTTGACTGGCATGCTGCAGGAAGCGAAGTAGGCATGATGATAGGCGGTGCAGATGTTGCTGACTGGCGTGATGGAGGATGAGAAAGTCAGAATGTTAACAGACCGGGTGGATGACTCAGTGCTGCTGCCGCAGGAGCGAGACGACTATGTCACGCGGTGCACAAACGACCTTGGTGTCTACCTTTGACTTTGAGGAAGGATGGTGGAGGAAGATGACTGTATGCAGGAGTTGAAGTCTCTCGATAATTCTGCTTCAGATCCTCACCGTCTGAATCCACGGGAATGCAGAGGCTGAAAGTGTGTTACTGTATGGCTGCTTGTGCTACAGACGAGGGGTACATCATGGAAGCGAAGCTTACCCTAGCATACTTTATTATGTGAGAATGGCACTCGCTGAAAAGATGGGGTATGCAACCGTCATCGCGACAGCAAACTTGTGCTTCATGAAGACTTGTCGTGAGAACACTTCGAAACACCCTCGTGCTCTCTAACTGATCTAGGGTGCATTCCATGTTACCCAGCGGGATGCTGCTGCTTCTGCTGTAACAATCATGGAAGACTGATGAATGTCGGTCTGGCTTTTGGCCCAGTGGAGCAATGGCTCATGTAAATATGACCTTTCTAAACAATTCATGAAATTTGGATCCTCGAACTCAACGAACTGTTCGAAGCAGATTCTAGATGATCTCTTGACGGAACATATCTCATCTGACAAGATTCAGACTTGACATGTCAATTTGTCTGACTTACGATTGTTACTTTCTATCAACAATCTCACAGATGTTTACCTCTCAACAACGGTATTTTTGCAAGCCGGGATCTTCCTCTTTATATCATCAATCTCCATCGTTGCACCTTTCAGTATGATTATAGTTTTATGTATGAGCGTAATGCAGAAGATCCTTTTTGTCCTCTGTGGTGTTGTTGCATGTTGCAAATATCTGTGTTACAGCATTGTCTAGCGCGATTTTGAAAATGAATTTGAGTTCCGCGAGTACTGAGTGTGCATCTCCGATATCGTACATGATGTCATCCGTGATTGAGTACTTCACACCATCGTCAACAGTGATATCGTACATGATGTCATCCATGATTCAATACTTCACAACATCGTCAACAGTGCGATACTTGGCTCTTGAAACAATAGAGCGATGATCTTGACATGATGATGCACACATGGACAATTTTACACCAATCCATTTATTATCTCACAAATTTCACAACCACATCTGTCTATCTAGTCAACAAAGAATTATGGCATCAAAACCATCACTTGAAAGCCCCGCGGTGGTGTTCGCACGGCCCTTCATTGATGACAAATCGAACAAGGTTCTTAAAACCTCGTCATCTTCATTCAGGTAGTTTCTGTACTTGTTGATGATTTGCCATTGTTCTTCGGATAATTCATTGCTTTCGCGGTGAGAGCTCTCCTGCTCCGCTACCTCTTGGTAAACCGATTCTTCGTTCGTCATGATAATTACAATTGCTGAAACAGTTTTAACTTGATTCTGAATGCACCGAGTTGGTTCTTCTCACGACAGTTCTTCTTCTCTTGTCTTTCCAATCTTATGATCTCTGAATGAATCCGTTCTTGTTCTTCCTTGTAGTATCTTTGAGCGTATCGTCGTTCCTCCCTTCCTCCTTTTCCTTCCCGCTCCACGTGGGTTTTGGTAGCAGCGCCCCTCCTGTAGGATATTACATGAACCACCCTTTTCCTCCTGTCAACCCCCTCGATTAGACTACCCCCCTCTCCAGGCTTAAACACCCTCACCACCCCGTTCGAAGGAGCGACTGTACCCGGACACCACCCACCTTTTTCATAAACTGGGTTTTGGATACATTTGTTTTAAAGATCTATTTATAGACCATATTTCAACGAAAAAGAGTCCTTTGGAGACCTTACTCAGCAATGTGAAAAAAAAATGAAAGGAATGAAAACCCGTGCTGTCCAACCACCCTCCACCCTAGCCAATAATGTCCTCTACACCCCCTTGTTTCCCATAAGTATTGTTGGTAAATGACCCCGTACTTTAAGTAAATTTCGCACCCCTTCGAATTTAACCCCTCATAATCATTCGAGAATCTTCAAGCAACTGCTTTGAAGGTGATCGATTCTTTAATTGAGCTCTTAATCTAGACTCCTCTACCCATCCTCTCCATGAAGTCTTCCTATCACATGCCTGCTGAAGGAGAGTGAGAGATGAAATGAACTTCGAGTAAAGACGCATGCACTAATGCTTCAAGATTCATTAAATGGTGTCCTATGCAAAATGATACTACCCTCTATCATTTATGCTTTTACTACACACACTCAGACGCCCCTTCGACTCCTTCGATTTCCTACCCCCACCAGTGCAAATATTGACGAAATGAAAGTTCTTGCTCTTGTCTACCCTCATCTCAGATTCTTCAATTCTTCTCCGATACCAACTCACATACTGTCTAGCTCGTAGCATTGACCCTGTATGTCCTACAGGTCTCTTCGGGTACCACCCCCCACTTTTGGTGGCCTCCGCCCGTTTCTGTTGGTTTGCTCCTATCCGGGACTGGTATCGTGCAAGGAACCTTTCAATCTCCGTATCTAGGACCCTTGTTGTGAGGACCCCACAATTATTGACCACCCACCCCTCCAACGGATATTTTTTCATATAGATTATTATACCTCTACCCCCTATTTAAAGTGGGCTATACCTTGACCAGCCAGACGGATTTGATCCACCCGGGGGTATCATGTCTAGTCAGCTTCTTTACTCAAAGTTAAGTGAAAAATCAGTACGAGTCAGCTCTTTGTGACAGTTGTAAAGTACTGGGCGGGTGAAACTTTGAAACTTTGAGGTATAAAAGTCTAAACTTTAAACTTTCCACCAATACAGAAACTTCTGTCAGAAACTTCTCAGTGAATGGAGGTAGCCCGGGGAGCCCGAGGCCCCGGGTGCCAGAGCTGAAACTCAATTTGTACCAGTAAATTTCAAACTATCATCTTGGTATTCAAATTTTCGGTATGGATATTTAAACTATGGATTTTAATTTGATTTCCTTTGCTTCTTGCTGGCACTTGAAGGGGAGGGGGAGGAGAGAGCACAGCAGAGCACAGCACAGCACACCACACCACAGCACAGCACAGCACAGCACACCACAGCACACCACAGCACACCACAGCACACCACAGCACAGCACAGCACACCACAGCACACCACAGCACAGCACAGCACAGCACAGCACAGCACAGCAGAGCACAGCACAGCACAGCACAGCACACCACAGCAGAGCACAGCACAGCACAGCACAGCAGAGCACACCACACCACACCACACCACACCACACCACACCACACCACACCACACCACACCACACCACACCACACCACACCACACCACACCACACCACACCACACCACACCACACCACACCACACCACACCACACCACACCACACCACACCACACCACACCACACCACACCACACCACACCACAGAGGGAGATGGAGAAGGGGGGGTGAGAGGAGAAGATGAAGTGAGTTGGAAGCAGCAGGCAAGGAGGTATAGGAGGAGATGAATGTGAAGATTCAAAGGATGGAACGCCAGGAGTAGAAGGCTGTGGCGTGGAGGGGATGCAGCTTGATTGAGCTCGAGAAGCTAATATGGACAAGGAAGATTCATCAAGCCTATTGTTACATATATGTCTTTTGAATCGTGCTCATTTTCAATCATCTCGATGCTGCCTCCTCTTCTCTCATCGCTGAAGCTTCCTGTTGCAGAAGCTTCTTGTTCTCCTCGTCAAGTCTTCTGGTGCTGTGCACCGCAGCGTGCGCTGTGAGGTATGAGGGAGGGAGCAGGAGAGGGAGCAGGGAGGGAGGGCAAGAGAGGAGGTAGTGGAAGAGGAGACGAGCGGGAAGGAGGAGAGGAGGGGTGGAAGGGATGGCGGCAGGGAGGAGAAGGAGGAGCATGATTTCTTAACACGGCGACGTAGGATGCCGTACGTCGAAAATGGACGAGTGGTGGAGAGAAGGTCAATCATGCGAGTTTCAACGATATCAGGTGAGGCCTGAGGAGGAGAAGGAGGGGACAGGGAGAGCAGCAGGAGCAGCAGGAGAAGCAGCACAGTGAAGGAGAGGAGATGGGGCAGCAGCAGCAGCAGCAGCAGCAGCAGCAGCAGCAGCAGCAGCAGCAGCAGCAGCAGCATCATAGTGAAGGGGAGGAGATGGGGCAGCAGCAGATGGACAACCGTGAAGGAGTCGTAGCAGTATGATGTCAGATCATTGATGCCGTGGAGACGGGGACACAGTCTCGGGATAGGACAGGGAGCGGGACAGTGAGGAGGAGGATGAAAGCGAAATTTTGACGACTTGCTCTGCGAACAGACATGTTTTGGGCGTTTCTCAACTCGATCTTCTGCTTGTAAGTAGAACAAGACGAGAGGAAGAGATTGATTGTTGCCCGATGCTCAAATTTTGTTCATGTTACAATCAGTTGTATGGTTGCTCTCTGGTTTGCATTTGCAGCTCTGAAATGTCGGATGCTATTGGTTGTGATGCTTTTTGTCCATGAGAGTACGGTGACTGCTTGCTCGTGTTTGACTTTATTGTGTTTTTCAGCTTTCACTGCATGATATCGGTAAACCCTCCCTCCTCTCCTCCTCTCTCATCTACTCTCCTCCACTCCGCTCCACTCTTCCCTTCTATCACTTCCCTGCCTCCTGCTTTGTCCTCTCTTCTCCTCCTCTCTCCTCCCCTCTTCTCCTCTCTCCTCTCTTCTCCTCCTCTCTTCTCCTCCTCTCTCCTCCTTCTCAACTCCATGGCAGCCTCAGGCAGCTGATGATCTTGGCAACGGAAGATACAGCGGGCCATTCGGAGGTAAGAGATGACGAGTGACAGGGGGAAGGAGGGGAGGGGAGGACAGAGAAGAAGCAATTATCCTGGGATGCTGCTCTAGTCCCTAACGACAATTGCCTTGCTCTGTCCTCCTTCTCTACTCCTTCTCTCCTCTCCTCTCCTCTCCTCTCCTCTCCTCGCTTGCTCACTAGTGTCAAGGTGGGCCGGGCGGGCCTGGAGGAGGAGGAGGAGGAGGGAGAGGAGGAAGACGAGGACCGAACTTAGCAGGCCTTCGACGCTTCGAGACAAGTGAGTCGAAAGCATCATCATCATCTCCATCATCTCCATTATCATCTCCATCATCTCCATCATCATCAACAACAACAACAACAGCAACAACCTTGTGTGCTCTTCTATTCTCTCATCATCATCATCATCATCTCCATCATCATCTCCATCATCATCATCTCCATCATCATCATCATCATCATCATCAACAACAACAACAACAACAACAACAACAACAACAACAACAACAACCTTGTGTGCTCTTCTACTCTCTCTTCTCACTTTGCTCCAGTGGACGCCCCCCCCATGGGTGGAGGCGGGTGAGGTTAAAGCCTGCGAGGTGAGCGAGGAGGAGGGAGCAGATGAGCGCGTGAAGAAGGGAGAGAGCAGGAGGACGCTTAGATAAAGTTTGAGGAGGAGTAGGAGGAGGACGAAGAGGACGAGGACGAGAAGGACAAGGACAAGGACAAGGACAAGGACAAGGACAAGGACAAGGACGAGGACAAGGACAAGGACGAGGACGAGGACGAGGAGCAGAAGGCTGCATCTCCTAGTCCTGCTCTGATTTCTTGCTTCAGGTTGATCCTCGCGGGCGTTAAACTTCCGCTATTTGAAGATTTCTGTGACGTGACGCCACTGACACGGGGAGGAGAAACTTGAACAAGTTCCTCCCCGTCGAGGCGAGACGAGCAGAGAAGTGAAGAGAACAAGAACAAGCACAAGATCAAGAAGAACAAGAGAACAAGAAGTAGAGATAGAACAAGACAAGATGACTGACGGCAACGATGATCATGATATAACTGTGTGAATTAGTTCACATGATACTCAACATATGATGATCGTTGTAATAGTAAACAAGAAGAATCTGAATCTTCGTCGAGGCAAGCATGCGCGGCGACTACCGAGACAATCGTCCTTCATTTCAAACAAACTTCCTCCTCCTCCTCCTCTTCCTCCTCCTCCTCCTCCTCCTCCTCCTCTCCCTTCTCTGTCTCTTCCTCCTCTTCCTCTTGCACCCCCGAATTCCTCCTCTTATGCTCTTCGTTGCAGTCGAGGATCGTCCTTCCTCCTGTCCTCAACTTGGTACATGTGGGCCTGCCATGAAGCTCCTCCTGCTCTACCAGTCAGACCTGAATCTCTCCTCTCCCCGTCAACTCTCCTCCTCACCTTCTTTCCTCTCCTTTCTTCCTCTCGCCTCTCCCCTCCCCTCCCCTCCCCTCCCCTCCCCTCCTCCTCTTTCCCCTTCTTCTCTCCTCTTCTCCTTCTCTCCTCCTCTCTCCTCTCCTCGCTCCTCATCCTCCCTCTCCTCCTCGTGTCTCACCGAACGCTGAGTCGTCGCGAGCTCCAGCAGCAACAGCGGCGAAGCTGCTTGAGAGGCACAAGGAGGATCCAGCAAGGAAGGATCGACCAAAGAGGGAGGGAGCAGCAGCAGCAGCAGCAGTAGCAGCAGGAAGCGGAGGAGGAGGAAACTTGTTTTCCTTGCCCGTGTCGTCCGATGACAATCCTTTCCTTCCGAAATCTTCCAGCAAGTGGTCAGCAAGAGAAGGTAAAACTAGGAATAGAAGCAGGAGAGAGCAGGAGAGCAGGAGAGAGCAGGAGGGGAAAAGGAGAACCATCAGTGGCTTCCTAACCTGCATCAACCTTGAAGCCAGAAGATACAACTTGCTGCTGCTGCTTCTGATGCTGCTGCTGCTGCTCCTCCTCCTCCTCCTCCTCCTCCTCTACCAATGTCGCTGGTCCTGGAGGGATGGAACTCTCCTGCTCCTGACCTTCGAACAAGCATCTTCCTCCTCCTAGCGGCTGCTGGACCCCGAAGCGCGTCTCCTGCATGGCGAAAAACAGAAGCGGCGGCTGCCCACCTACACGGGAGGCGTGAGAAGAAGAAAACGAGGAAACAGGAGCAGAAGAGAAGGAGAGAGACTGGAAAGGAGGTCGGGGTACAGCAGCAGCAGCAGCAGCAGCAGCAGCAGCAGCAGCAGCAGCAGCAGCAGCAGCAGCAGCAGCAGCAGCAGCAGCAGCAGCAGCAGCAGCAGCAGAAGGAGGAGGAGGAAAAGAAGGAAAGAAGGAACTGGAGGAGTACGAGTAGGACAGAGGGAGGATGAGGAGGAGAATGAGGAGGAGGAGGTGGTGAAAGGAGAAATAGAAGATGAAGGGAGGGGGAGGAGGAGATGAAGGAGGAGGAGATGATGGAGGAGATGGTGGTGGAGGAGGAGGAGAAGCAACAGCAGCAGGACGAGGGTTCAGCAAGACTACCAGGTCCCACTTGAGCATTCAACCAGACGGAACGAGCCGGTCCATGAGGAAACGAAGGAGCCAACGACTCCTGAGCTTGCCTGCTCCTCCCTCCCGTCTCCTGCTCCTCTCCCCTCTCCTCCCTTCCTTCCCTTGTCCTCCCTGCTTCATTCGCACTGATAACTCCTCCTGCCATCGAACCCGCAGCCACTCCTCCTCCTATTCCTACTGCTACTCCTCCTCGACCACCACCACTGCCACCATCTCCTCCTCCTCCTCCTCCTCCTCCTCCTCCTCCTCCTTCTCCTCCTCCTCCTCCTTCTCGATGACGCTCAGTCGCTTCCATTTGTCATGCTTCCCGCCAGGA
>NW_005434408.1:37293-57257 GCF_000315625.1 Guillardia theta CCMP2712
TTAGCCCGCCCGTCCCCCTCCCCCCCCCCTCCTCCCCCCTCCACATCTAGCTCAGCACTGACGCCACTACCAACCTGAGTTACTTCATGAGGACTCGTTTGCCGCTCCTGTACATCATCACATCAGCATCTCTGACCCTTGAAGCAGCTCAGGTTCTCAACGGACCTTGCGGAGGATCTCGAACAAGAAATCGATGCTCGAAGTCTCCAACTGCAGACAGGAACGTCTCACTGACCCACTACAACACCCCAGACTCCTCCGTCTAACCTTGAGGAAGTGCATCTTCCCACCAAACACACTGCAGGAGGACAAAGATAGAACGTGTCACGGACTGCAAGGTTGACCCAACATATCGAGACCCAAGAGAATCGGAGAAGTACAGCCTCTCGTCTTCACTCCCAACCCTTCCCTCCTGTCATCAGCACATCACAGACGTGACTCGAGCAAGTTCATGTCAACACAACCGAAGTCTGGAAGTACTGTCTGAGCCTGTGCGCTTGCTCTGACTTCGGGCCTTGAGCCAGGAGTCCTGGCAGAAACACAATCAGCTCTGTTGGACATTGCAAGCTCGAATTTGTCAATCTCAAAACGTCCGTCCAGCCCTCCCAAACATATCAGAACTTGCTCATGAACATGGGCACAACAATTCTACAAGCCCATTCTTGCATCTCAACACCACAGACCGTTCGAACCTGGCTCCCTGAAGACAATCTTTGCCAGTGTTCCTCCTTCCATGATCATCAAACAGAGTCAACATGGCGGAGAAGGGAAGTGACCGATGTCTATCCCGAACAACATCCCTTCGGGAAGAAAGCTGAGTGCAGATCCGTCAGTCAGGTTGTTTCCTGTACATCGTTCCATCTTACCTGTTCCGACCACACGATGGAGAGGACGTTCTTGGAAGCAACTCGGCTCTGATATCATCCAAAGATCTTTTCCCCACAGCCGTCAACAGCACAAACAAACAGTCATCAACAAGTACCTTGAACGCGACCTCCTCCCATCTCTGGTGCAAGACAAAGGAAGGGCCAGTCAGACAACTCAAGTTCGTCGGGGCAAGAGACGGGCTCACCTCCGGTACAGCTTCAGCCGCGCATCGTTATCGTTGTCTTCGTCTAGGCCCCTCATCTTCACTCTACAGTCAGCTCCGTGCCACGGCTCTCGTTCCCTCCTCCCACTCACCTCCAGGCCGTTCAACGCCTCCTGCGAGTTCGATCGCGAGGCACTGTTACCATCTGCCAACAACCCCGTCACATGACCACAGCGCTCAATGGCAACAACAAGGATCGGATCATGTCACAGAGGAGAGAAAGGAGGCAGGAAGGAGGAAAGGATTGATCTCACGAGGAGGAGACGAGGAAACGAATCATGTTTCACCAGGAGGAGAAGACGAATGTTCAGTATCAACTCACCAGCCTCGCCGTTCTTGAACGCGCAGTTGCTCTTCGCAGCACTGGATCGCAGCTCATCCTCCCATCGCACACAAGGACTCGTCCTCTTTACCCGCGTTGCTCCTTGAACGCTTTCTCGTCGTTGACGTGTTGCATGCTCTCCAAGCTTGAAAGAGGAGGACTTGCGCCGTCGCCACTGCTCAGCATGATCCAGGTCATTCCTCAACCTGGCAAGACATGCAACAATGGAAATCTCACATGTCACAACAATTAGCAAGCAAGATCAGCCAGAGAAATGCATCCCTGCGAAAAAATTTCACAGATCCATCGCAATCGCAGCAGGATCCCACCGTCTTCGCGTTCTGCCACAACCTCTCGAAAGCCCCAAAAGCTTTCCTGTTGCGCTCTTGTAGAACAATATCTTTCAATTCCTGCAAGCTGCCCGAAGTGTCATCCCTTGACAGCAGCATTTAAATGGTCAAGTGTGAAAAGTTTAGGTCGGAAGCTGAAAACATCTTTGGGCTGATCGAGGTGCCACCATGCAAAACATACAGTAGCAACGGGAATTCCATTAGACATTGAGTCTGCTCCTACAACCAATTTGGAAGTGTGAACGTAATAGAGTGATCCTAGCACATCCTGTGTTGAATCATTCCATCCTGCCGCACTATCTATTGCTCTTCCATCCCATTAGTGACACACTCCTGCTCCTGCTCCTGCTGCAGCTCCTGCTGCTGCTCTCGCTCCTGCTGCTGCTCTCGCTCCTGCTGCAGCTACTGCTCTCGCTCCTGCTGCAGCTACTGCTCTCGCTCCTGCTGCAGCTACTGCTCTCGCTCCTGCTGCAGCTACTGCTCCTGCTCCTGCTCCTGCTCCTGCTCCTCCTGCTCCTGAATGAAACCATTCGGTGCGCATCAACGCAACAAAAACATTTTATCACACCCCTCATTTTGCTATCTAAGTGACTTCACCGGTCATCAATTTTAGTACCAGGAAATTGATATGTTCGGGTCGTGTTAATATTGTCAAAGATTATTTGAATATTTCAATATTTAGAACATAATTATAAAATATTTGTGGAAATCATTTAAATCTTTCCTTCGTTCGACCTAGCTGTTCCATGATTCCACCACCCCACCACCACCCCTTCTCTGATGTAAATGTACCCCGTAGGTTGAATTCAGTACCCCCACCCCCTATCTTTACATGATAGCACCCCTGCACTGCCCATAACCTAGACCCTACCTTCAGGTCAATTCCATGACCCCATCACATCCTCATGGTACCCCAAATATCAGAGGAAAATAATATACAAGTACCGGTATATCGTATGACCCCTACCCTGTACTTACTACCCCCTACCCACCATGATTGTTCCCCCACCAGCCGTCAGCACTGCTGTCAGCAGAGGGGCTGTATGAGTGGAAGAAGGACCTAAATCAAGGGTAGTAAAGGTATGAAATGTTCTAATTGAGCTCTTAGGAAATAAACATTATGGTATTACCCCATTGCTATGAGAGGAGAGGAGTGCTGAATGAGGGATGTGATACTGTATGAGGGATTTCGTACTGTATGAGGGGTGCAGCGTCGTAAAAGGATCAAGAAAAATGCCGCGAAAATGCCTTCAATGCGAGGTGAGCTGGATGGAAGAGGAGGATGGGGAGGAGGAGTAGGAGTAGGACGAGGAGTAGGACGAGAACGAGGACGAGGAGGACGAGGAGGACGAGGAGGACGAGGAGGACGAGGAGGAGGACGAGGAGGACGAGGAGGACGAGGACGAGGAGGACAAGGAGGACGAGGAGGACGAGGAGGACTAGGAGCAGGAGGATGGGGAGGTTGGTGACGACGACGAGGACTAAAAGGGACGAGAAGGAGGATGAGGAGGAAGAAGGAACGGAACGGAACAGAACGGAGGGAGGAGAGACTAGCATGGATGAGACGAGGGAAGGCGGGGGTTCGAGATGGGACGGGAGCCACCTACAGGTCCAGCTGGTGTGTTACGATCTGCACCCCCTTGGATCAAGTAGGGCGCGAGGCTTCCTGCTTCCTTACGCATCATGAGCATCTCCTCCTCTCTTCTATCCATTACTATGATCTCCTCCTTCCTCCACGAATCGCTCCTCGCGACCTCCATCGCTCCTCCCCACCCCTCCATAGTTTGCTGCCCTATATTGAGCCGGAGCGCTCGGTAGGTGCTGTTGTTGTTGGGTTGACGTTCCGATGCGAGCAGGTGGCGATAGAACCAGGAGTAACAGACAAGCGGAAGTGTGTAAGTTGGATGCCTTGCAGTCTCCTCCCTTCCCGCTGAGATCTGTTGCAGACGGTGCGTTGCTCCTCTAAGACTTCACATGTCCCCCCCTGAAACCGCCTTGCGGCATGGGAGGGGTTCCTGTCTACTCTCAGTGACGTCGTCGTCGTCAGGCGGTCAGTTGAGTTGGTGTTGGTGACTGTGACTGAAGGAGAACGATGCAGGGGGTAAGAACAGAGTGTACAAGGAGTCTCTGATGTCTGACTGTCCCCTTCCCGGCCTGACTATCTTGCCCTGCGATCACATGTGCAGCTGGTGGGTTTTGTTCCTCTGTTGTTGAGGTCACGTTTGACGTCCTTGCGGCAGAATGTACGTCTGAATCCACCTGCTGCTGTCTTGCTGACTGGAACCTTCCTCGATCCCTGTCAACCTTGCGTGCTCGGGCGACTGGTCATGGCAGAAGGTGGGCTTGTAGCTACTACCAGTGACCTCTGACACTTCTGTGCTTGACATGCAGGAGGTATCCTATCTCATCTTAACAAGTCCATCTCTGAGTGATCTGCCGGGACTTGCTCTAACAACCCGATGCATCGACGTCTGCGTCGACAGAAGGTGGTCAATTGTTCAAGCCCTATGGTGTAGTCTTTTCACTGACTAAGAGCAAACTTGCATGTTTCCTTCATGTTATATCAGCTGGCAAGTCCTGTCATGCTCTTCTGAGTGTTCTTCACCTGACTCCGCGTCTTGTCGCATCGAACTTCTGGACCAACACCAACAGTGCTGCGTGAGCGCAGGATTGAGTTACTGTGACATGTTTGCCTGACGTTTCTTGTTTGCTAGAACGTGATTGAGCTTATCACCTTTGCGACATGTCCTGATGTTTGCTTTCTGCACTCCTGCTCTTCACTCGATCTCGACTTCAGTGTGTAAGACCTGCTTCTTCTCTCTCCTTACACGTTGAGCTCCACCCGGCAGGCCAAGAGTCGAGGTTGGAACGGCTTCCACCAGGTTCTCCTTGTCTCCCGTCACGATTGAGTGTTGAGAAACGCGGCAAAGCTCGCCTGCCTGCGATGCAGATCCCTCAAGTCGGAGCAGCGGGGTCAGGAGCAGACGCTGGATCAGGATCAGACGCAGGAGCAGGGGCAGACGCTGGATCAGGAGCAGGAGGGGAGAGGGAGGCTCGAAGGAGAAGGGAAGGAGCAGGATTGTCAAGTATTTCCTGAAGAATGTCATCGGCAGGTTGATGGGGAAATTTATGAGGAGAATGGATTCACTTCCTTTCAGGTCGGAGGAGGCGACAGTCAAGGAGAGCCGGCGGCGAGTCGCGGGGTCGTGAGAAACGTGAGGCTGATAGACTAGGTGTGGAGACTGATGGGAGGGCAGGAGGAGGGGAGGGGAGCAGACGAGGAGCAGGGGGAGCACGGGCAGGGCGCACCGGGGGAGGGGCCCGTGTCGACGAGAGCCGCTGCGTCTCCTGACAGGATCGAGGGGACACCCCCGACGCGGAGCAGGAGAAGCTCGGGGGTGTCCAGCTCAGCTGAGAAATCAACGGGTCGGGCGAAGAAGAGTCCAGCTACACCCGGTCTGTCACCGGATGGGGGTCTGGATGAGATACGACAGGGGCTGGCCAAGGCGGAGCTGAAGGAGAAGGAGGTAGAGGAAGTGATAGAGAAGATGAAGAGCCTTGGGGTGAGGGGAAAGAAAGACATCAAGTTTGTGCGGGAGCTTATCGATATCAAAACGCTCGACCTTACGGAGATGTCCAAGTTAAGGGTTGAAAAGTATCTAAAGAGGTTTGCCAGGAAGAAGAAGGTACTTTCCCTTGCTACCGCCCTCTCCTAACCCCTGACCTCTCTGCCAACAGCCTGCCAGCCCTGGGGAAGAAGAGAGCTTGTTTCGAAGGTCGCTGAAGCAATTTGACGTCCATTTGAACGTGCAGTCTTGCATGTTCAGTTCACGGATGGCGGAGGACTTTCCAGGGTGGAACTTGCAGGAGGAAAAGAGCATTGAGGATCGGCAAAGAACTTCTGTCAACGAACTCTATGAGAGGCTGAAATCTTGTGACGACAATCTAGAGGTTGACTTTCTCTACCTCCTCACAGTGTCATGGTGTCTCTCACGTTGCGATCCTGTGAGAATGTTTGCTTCTCCTGTTTCAACGTGTATTATTCGAATGCCAATGTTTCCGATTCCTATCTTGACATGTACAACTCCACTCATTTGCTTGTCCAACAATCATATTTCCTTCCTTCTTCCTCCTCCTCCCCTCCCTCCTCCCCTCCTCCTTCTCCTCCTCCTCCTCCTAACTCCACGTGGGACACCCCTCTTCCTCACACCCTGTCGCAGGTGCTTGGCTTCAACGAGTTCCCCTACACCTGCGGAGGAAGTTTGAAGAGGGAGGAGTGGAGGATCGAGCGAGAGGTGTGGTTCCTGCTGCGAGCTACGAGCGAGGGCGTCCCTCCCACGTACATAGTCTTCCACCTCCTCTTCGCAGGCATGTGGAGGGAGAGCAGGGAGGAAAGAGACTGCTCGGTCGTTGGCAAGGTCCGAATGCGGAGCTCAACTAAGGTGAGAAGCAAGAAGCACTATGTCAAGTGCACCGATACCACCAAGTGGGACAGTGCTGGGGGCGGGCTGGACCTGCGCAGCAGCTCCATGGCAAGATGGAGGTGGAGAGAGGGAGCGGAAGGGGAGGAGAGCATGGCCAAGGTCCGCGGCTGGCTGGTGCGGGCGGAGCAGGAGGCACCCTTTGCGCAAGCAGTGACCGTTGGCCCATGTTGGAACCTCGCGGGGACGAGGAGGAGAGCAGCTCTGATAGTCTGCAACCAAGCCTACCGCAGGGCAAGGTGCTTCCCCGAGCTGTACAACCCCGTCCCTGATGGGCGACAGCTGGGGGAGGTACTGGAGGAGCTAGGATGGAAGGTGGAGTTCAGGGTCGACCTGAACCTTGAGGAGCTGGTCGGTGCCGTCCGCTGCTTCCGGGACGCGATCGGAGACAACGAGAGCGCTGCTATGCTCGCGTTCGTGGGTCATGGAGTGGAGGTGCACGGAAAGCTGTTCCTCCTCCCCACCGACATCCAGCTCGAAGTCGACAACTACTTCCAGAGGGAAAAAGACCTTGCGGCCGACCTTGCTCGCTGCTCCCTCTCCTTCGATGCTGTTCAGTCGGAGCTCCGGGGCCGCAACGGGACCTGCCCGACCCTCTTCGTGCTGGACTGCTGCCGGAGCAGCAACAACAGCCGGTCCCCCATCTTCCAACCCTCGACGACAGTTCAGAACCTTGAGCTGAAAAACTCCTGTATCATCTACTCAACCCAGTCGGGCCAGGTGGCGCTGGAGGGGGCGCCGGGGGACGGGGGCCCGTTCATGTCGGCGTTTGCGGGTGAGCTGAGAAAGGAGGAGGCGGAGCTGAACCAGGTCTTGATCGAGACTAGAAAGATCGTTATGAACAGCACAGGGGGAGCGCAGATGGCGCCGAATCAGTCGCTGCTCCTAGAGCAGTTCTTCTTCTGCCCTCCGGAGATAGCCGCCTGCCTCTGAAGGGGGGGGGGAGGGAGTCGCCGCCTCGTCCACCGTCACGGCCCGGTGAAGCCTCGGACCGTGGGCTTGAAGTCTCAGTGTGACTATGAGATTTTTTAAGTTTTACACAACTTCGCGGCAGTGGGAGGCAAAGCGTATATATGATAGCCATGATACTAATAATCGTGACACTACTGAGTGTATGAGCCCGGGCCGTCATTATGTGACCGGGGACTTCGGAACTTCGGACTTAGTAAGTTAGCCTAGTAGACTGGTGACGGCCCGATCATCACGATGACTCCGGCGGCAACCCAGTGGTCTCACGGCCCAGTGTGAGTCAAGGGCTGGGCCCCCGCGAGCGAGATGATCTCGGAGCTGAGTAGCACCAATAAGGAAGGCAAACCGGAGCAAACAAAGGAGGACGAGGATAGGAGGCGAGGGTCCCCATCCTGCCAGTGCCACCGCCTCCCGAGCGCATCCATCGCACTCCGCTGTCAGCGTAGCTCCATGGTGATCCGCCAGGTACCAGAGACTGAGAAGACCATCCGTACCTGCAGTGAAGGGAAGAAACGAATGGAATTAGGGGGGATGAGGGCACAATTAACGGCAGCAACTTGGCCATGCAAGGCAAATTTCCTCGGATGCAGAGCAGAGGGGGAGGGGGAGAGGGGAGGAAGAGGAGCAGAGCAGAGCAGAGCAGAGCAGAGCAGAGCAGAGCAGAGCAGAGCAGAGCAGAGCAGAGCAGAGGAGGAGAGGAAGGGCAGACCACTGCCCAGGTGTGATGCAGGTGGACTCGGGAAGCGAAGAATGTTGGGACTAGGATAAGAGACGAAAGGGGAGGGAGGCAGTGGATTAGACGACAAGGAGAACAGGCAGGAAAGAATGCAGAACGATTCGAAGTATACAGAGAGAGAAAGAGGGAGGAAGTGGGAGAGAGGGAGGGAGAGCGAGGGAAGGAGAGGGAGGGGGGGAGGGGGAGAGAGAGAGATAGGGAGGGAAGGAGGGAGAGACATGAAGGATCGCAGGTAGAGGGCAAGAGGATGTTTCGAGAGGAAGGAGCGAGAGTACTTCATCTTATCAGCACCTCTGACGCTTCTCCAACTCTCAGCCTTGTTGCTGCTTCCCAGCCAGCGCATCAATCTTCTCCTCCCTCAAACAACGTTGATCAACAGCAACTCGTGTCGTTCTAGAGGAGGAGGAGAAGGAGGAGAGGGAGGAGGAGGAGCTGGGATTAACCAAGAGGTGGAACAAACTATCTTGTAGCATGGCAGCTCGACACGGAGCGGGGGAGGAGGAGAATGTTCTGCCGACGTTCCATGTGGCGATAGCAGGGTGGGACCCCTTGTCTAAGTCAGGGAGAGGCATCGAAAGAGCACTGGAGGAAGCGCAGGAAAGGATGTCAGGAGCGAACTCGAGACAGAGGGCCATGGAAGAATCGGAAAGGAGATGGAAGGTTGTTTTGACTCAAGCTCAGTCCTCAACTGACTTGATCGCTCTTCCTTCTTTCTTTCCTTGCGACGCCTTCTCCTTCTCCTCCTCCTGCTCCTCCTGCTCTTTCTACTGCTCCTTCTGCTCCTTCTGCTCCTCCTGCTCTCCTTCCTTCTTGCTGTGCTGTGTCCCTACCTTCCCGTCTCTCTCTCCTGTTCTTCCTTTTTTCTCTCCTTCCCCCTCCCCACCCCACTTCACCCCTGTCTTCTCCCCTCCTCCCTCCCTCCCTCCCTCCCTCCCTCCCCTTCCCCCTTCCCTCCCTCCCCCTCCCCTTCCCTTCCCCTCCCCCTTCCCCCTCCCCTCCCCTCCCCCCCTCCCCCCCCCTCCCCTCCCTCCCCTCCCCTCCCTCTTTCGTCTTCTTCACCTTCTCCTGCTGACTGCCCCCCCCTTCTCTCCCCCCCATCCCTCCTCCCCCCAACGCCCCTCCTCTTATCCTTTTTCCTCCTGTCTCACCCGCAACAAGGCTGACGTACGGACCCGATGTCCGACCCGAGGGGCGATGTGCTCGCCTATGAGGCGATACTCCTCGGGATAGCACCACTCCCCCTCTGCTCAACAGCGTGAAAGACAGCCACAGCTTTCATGATGCTGGTGTGAGCGATGGGGGTGACAAGGATAAAGAGGACAAGGGAGAATGGAGGACGAGGATAAAGAGGTGGAGGCGGAGGAGAGAGGACAGAGGTGAAGAGGTGGAGAAGGAGGAGGGGGAAGAGATACATGAAATGCAGCCTATGTCAACACTATACATTCATCACATGTTGCTTGACTGATGTGAAATACAACGATGTGTGGTTTAAGTTGCACTTCACAATGACAAGCCAAGAGAGATCGATCAAACACCCATCAGATTGAACGTAATCGGATTAAACACCATCATGCAAGTGTACCTCCACAAGTTCCACATCCACAACCAACAACTCTACACCTCCCACCAACTTTCAGCTCACCCAACATATCGGAAGTATTCATCGGCTGAGTCGGTTGCGCATCCGCTGCCGTACCCGACAGGTCACAGTTCTGCGGTCCTGATCCGAATGCTCGAAAGAAGTCTCCTGCTTCCTCCGCCGTCATCGCACTCTCTGATATCCCTCCTGCCCCTGGCGAGTTGAAGATTGACCCTCCTCTCAGCCGCATCAGGAGCTCAGGGGGGCTCCGTTGAACGAGGGCTGGAGGAGGAGGAGGAGGAGAGAAAGGAGGAGGGAGCAAGAAAGAAGCAGCCACTAGCGACTCTCTGCCTCCTGTTGACGCCAGCATCGCGCTCATCATGACGATCATCGCTAGCTTCCCACGCGCCATGGCCGGTCGCTTTTGGACACCCATCATGTGCGGTTACCTTATTCACCTGGGCACGTAGTACGCGGCCCGGGGGCCCGGGCCCGGCCGGGGCCGCCCGGCAGTCTGTGACTCAAAAGTAGTAAGTGAAAATTACGATCTTAACCACGGGTACCTGCACCCATTAAAAAGGCTCCAGTGTAGGGGTACTACCTCTTGGGGAATAGCCGCACCCCGGTTGCCGGGGACGGTCTACACTACGAGGACCACCCGTACCTACAAGCTTATCTTTTGGGGTTCTAAGACCACCAGGAGTCCTCGCGGTAGGGTGGGACGCTGGTGGGAAACAGGGGACTGCCGGGTGCTTTCACGTAGAACAATGCCTTCGCCAGCTGGACAATGTCTGAGTTGGTTCGCCATGCTGGCAGCCTGCGCGGTGACGTATGCGAGCACGAGTGCTCCTGAGCAGCTTCCTGAGGGAGGGAGAGCGAGTTGGCTCGTCACAAGAAGCATGCCTTCTGGATCTACGGGAAGAAGCTCGCATGAAAAGCAGGTGTGTTTGTGCATGTACAACTAGTCCACTGACCCCGCGCGCGTTTGCGATCTGTTTTCTGCATGTTTGCAAGTCATCGATTGCTACTTGATGATCGTGCCTTGATCTATCCTACATTTGACTGCTTATCTTCACTCCTTCCTGCACCATCTGACACCTCCTCTGTCCAGTCCTTGCGCTACCTGGTACAAGGCTCTTGCAACCAGACGTGCGGAGCCAACGCTGGCACCTGCTGGTGCGACGAAGTTTGCCATAATTTCGGAGACTGTTGTCCGGACAAGTGCCTTTACTGCTTCAACCCCCTGTGCTCAAACTCCTCCTCCCCTTCCGCCATGGAAAACTCGACTCGTCCTCCGACCGTTCCAGTATGCGGAGACGGTGTAATCTCCGGCTCTGAAGTGTGCGACGACGGCAACACTGTCGACGGAGACGCGTGCTCTGCTGACTGCTCTGCTGCAAACAACATCATCTACGACTGCTCCGACCCCATCTTCTCCGGCATACAGCTCGACTACTCCGTCGACAATCTCCGCAATTGTGAACTCTGCTTCGACGTCGTGTACGGTCAAGGCAACGACGACGCCGACGTCGAGCGGTGCAAGAGCAGAGAGTACCTTGTGCTTGCTGCCATGCCTCCTGGGCAGTCCTCCAACGTGAGCGGAAGCAATCTAACTGTACTGACGCTCGCCGCCATCTTCAGATCCAGCAACTTCAACAAGACCACCAGCTACTACGAGGCGGCAGGACCAGAGTTCGGAACGTGGAGGTACTGGGTGGAAGGATGGAGCATGGGCTTTGCTCCATCCAGTCAGATCTGGTTGAACTCAGCAGACACTTGGGACTCCAATCTTCATCCCGTCAACAAGTCTGAGTCTGACTGCCAGTACAGGCTGAGCTGGCACTGGAAACAAGGCGGCTGGCGGGCAGGATGTACCACATGGCTCAACGGTGACGAGCAATGGCGCAAGCAGATGTACTCTTGCCCGCAGTCTTGGTCCTGCACGCCGAGGAAGGAGAAGTGTGTCATGACGGCGACATGGGACGAGATTGTGCATGAGCTCACGACCAGTACGGGCAGATTCGTAGCAGGAGGGCTCGGGCACTTGATGGAGCAAGGAGTGAGAGAAACGTGGCTGTGCCAGTATGGACACGAGTGTGCTCCTAAGGGAGATGCCATGTGCTTCATGTACAACGAGGAGACGAAGAGCTTCGAGGTGTGGGACCTCCTCTCCGTGTTGAAGCTTTTGTGATGACCGCGCGGAAGTGAAGGTCATGTTTGTCTTCCCGTCTTGTTGGTTCTGGTGACTTTGTATGTGTGCTTTTGTGTGTGTAAAACCGATCGGCTTTGCTGTAGGAGAATTTCCTGTTGATGATATTGACATTTCTGATCCTTGGATTTTGTGATCAAGATTGCAAACTAATACAAATATCAAACAAACTTGACTTACACATTTTCAAAGAACACTTGGGAAACTGATTTTCATGGACAGAATATGTTGATTCAGCATAGATTCCCAAAACGAATAAAATACACTTCCACGAGTTTCATTCCAAGTGTGTGACAAAATGAATCAAATAGATTGTCATGGAGATTTATTCCAAATGGTGTTACAAGATGATATCTTCAGTACTAAAGTACATAGAAATACATGCTCGCACGGAGCTGAACATCAATATGTGAGTGTATTTTACAGTTGTTCCATCTCGCCAGTTGCGCTGACGTATGTTTGTTTGTTCATGATCATCTGCATAGCAGACTGCAAGCATCTCAGCTGCTTCTCCCTTGATGGGTATGCACACGAGTGCTCGTTTCTGAGCCGGGCACAGATTTCGAGATCGTTCAAGTCCTTGGAAATGCAGGAGATGCCTCGGACTTGCTTATTTGGGTGGTTCGCCATGTCGGGAGGAGAGGATGGGAATCAGAGTAGAACGGAGCAGATGGTCTTTGACGTCACGACCTTGTTCGAGGAGGGGGGCGCTGGGGAGGGAGAGCGTGAGGAAGGGAGGCAATGAGGGAACAATTGAAGGAGATGCCGGCTTTGTAGGGAGTGGACTGACCGTGACATATTTCGAAAAAGCTTCTTTTCGAAAGAAAGTGATTTATTTGACCACTTTGACCGGTAACCCCTTGATAAAATTACCGAAAGGATGTCTTTTGAAATTGCTCAGGGACGTAGCTCCAATATGAAATCGGATTTTATCGTGTTTGCACGGGCAGTCGCATCAGGAGTCAAAAGGTGTCGCGCCACGTCCTTGGGTCTACCTCGAACATCTCTTAAGTCTGGCACTAATTGAAGACGTGGATGCTGGTACCCTTGTGCTTGCGACCCTCGGGCACTGATACACTTCGATCAGACTGTCTTTACTCAAGCTTTATGGCGAGCAACAACACTTGACTGACATTCGCACGGTACAACTTGGTACCGATTAATTTCACTCAATATCACCGCCCGGCCGTCGCTGAGCTCAGCGGCTGTGACGGTACATGGCCGCCCGGCCGGCCGGCCCATGGCAACCCGGGCCCCGAGTGACTAGGAGTTTTAGTAGTGAAGTTCAATCTGGCACGGTCAGGGTCAAGCTTGTACTCTTTACTCAAAATTAAGTTAAAGATGAGTACGAGGACAATCAGGAGACTCCCGCTCCCTAGTCTTTTACTAGGTACGGTCTTTTACTAGCCTCAGGCGTACCGTGACGGCCGATTCAGTCGGAGGCTAGGCGCCCTCGGCCGCTTGTCACCGCCGTTACGACGCGGGGTACGGCCGTACCGGGAACTTCGGAAGTTCCGGAATTCAGTCACTGTCACAGGACTACGGTACCGTGACACTGATTTTTGACTTAACTTTTGTTCAGTAAAGACCGTGTTTACTACTATAATCACCCTGGGCCGCCGGCCGGGCCGGCCGCCGCCGGGCAAGTCCGGTCACTGGCACGCCATGACGGTAGAGCCTGCAGTGCCCGGCCCCGGGCCGCGGCCGCCCGGCTGGGCCGTTCAACAACCCGGTGACCGTTGAACATGCCGGGCAACCCGGCGTAATCGCGGCGCGGCGGGCGGCCGCGCCCGCGCCGCCGCGCCGGGCGCCGCCCGGCCGTCCGATCGGCCCGAGTCAGACTCGAGATCAGATCCCGGCCCGGTCGGACCCGAGTACTAGCCCGGCGCTGAGCGGCCGCCCGGCCCCCGGCCGGCATTACTATGATGGGCCTGTGTCACACTGGCACAGTAGTATCATGATCGACGGTACAGGCTACATTACTCTGATGTGACCGGCTACTTGAAAAGCCTTTCAACACAGTGCTCAGTCCAAACTGACTTTTACTCAAAGTTAAGTCAAAGATCAGCACGAGGACGATATAGAGGAAGAGTAGGCCCGGTAAAACTTGTTTTCGGAGGGTAAAACAAAGTGACGGTTTTGAAAACCGTTTCAACGGCTGTCAAATCCGGCAGCGAGTTTCGTTCGGGTCATTGAGGACGGCAACTTCAGGATGTGGCTGGGAGACTGGCAACGTGGCACCAGCGGAGTACCTTAACGTACGGTCTTAGTTGAACTCCCTTCTTACAGTGACTAGCCGCGGACTCGTACATTAGCTGAGCGTCTTACTTGAGCTCCCTTCTTACCGTACAGTGACTAGCGGAGTACCTTAACGTACGGTCTTCAAGTACTTGAACTCCCTTCTTACTGAGTGACTAGCGGAGGGCCTTAGCGTCTTACTTGAGCTCCCTTCCGATTACAGTGACTAACGGAGTACCTTAGCGTCTTACTTGCAGGGAGCTCCCTTCTTACAGTGACTAGCTGAGGTCCTTTACCGTCGGTCTACCTGCACGGATACCCCGATGCTCTGGCAGTGATCGGCATGATGGCCCTTTAGGGTTCGGCTTTCATCGGCTTTCATGAACTTTCAGTGGAAGAGTGGGATCCGATAGCAGCTTTGTACAAGCAGTTTGCTGAGAGCCTGTTAAGAGAGGGAGGTGGTTCCACACCCAGGAGGCCGACAGGAGGGGAAAGGAGAGAAGGAGTAAGGAAGAAACTTGGAAAAGAAGGCAGGCAGGCAGGCAGGCAGGCAGGCAGGCAGGCAGGCAGGCAGGCAGGCAGGCAGGCAGGCAGGCAGGCAGGCAGAACATTCTACTGTTGGGTGGTACAGTGACTCTGAGCCTCAGATCGAGGAGGAGGCAGTGAGGGAGGGGCGGGGATTGAAAGTTTTTGTCAGGGTGATGACAGTGTGAGAAACCAACGAACATCCAGTCTCGAGCATCTGCCGCGGTACTTCGCAGTCCATGGCGAAGAAGAAAAGTTTGCACCGAGCACACCAGCAGCAGCGGTCAAACGCCAAGGAAAGCCTTGCAAGGGATGGGAGCGCATTGCTGAGGTGGTTTGCAGGCTGACAAGAAGCAGGACAAGCTGAAGCTACATGTCAAGGCAGCTGGTGCTGCCGTGCTGAAGAAGAGCGGGGCACAAGGGGCAAGAGAGACTGAGCAGAGTGAGCACGATGAAGAAGGAAAGGCCGACCCCCCCGCCAAGTCTCCTACTTCAAGAGTGATCCTCCTCCTCCTCCTCCTCCTCCTCCTCCTTCTCGTCCTCCTCCTCGTCCTCCTCCTCCACCACCACCTCCTCGTCCTCCTCGTCCTCCTCGTCCTCCTCTTCACCGCCTCCACCACCACAGCAACCACCCCCACCACCAACTCCTCCTCCTCCTCCAATGTCTCTGAGGGTGTGCCAGGGCCTGGGCTGGTTCTCAAGACATCCTGTCTTCGCGCCCAACGGCCTCATCGCTGGTCCTGTCGGCACCTCAGGGCGGGTCACGTGACTGACATGGGACGGCAGCCGTTGAGTCAGCGAAGCTCCGCTCGATCCATGCGCACAAGAACAAAGTCGGAGCATTTCAAGTCCCCAGCACGACCAGAGCTGACGAGCATGCCAGGTTTCTCAGCTCCCACCTGAGAAGCTGGTGGAGATCGAGAACCTCAAGGTTTACTACCAGGATCTCTCCCTCATCCACGAGCAGGTACGAAGCGTACTTGCCTGCTCCCTTGCTGCCCCGGGTCATCCTCCGCATCTCATCAGACATTTCGGCGGAAGAGCTCCACTATCCTACCAGCGGGCATGGTAAGAGACCTGGCGGTCAGGGACCGTTCCCGATATCTTTTGACGGTTTATTCTTGTCAAAGGAGAATCAAGAAATCTTAACGGCCGTCAAATCTGAGGCCCAGGAATCAATCTTCGAGAAGGCCATGAGGGAGTACGAGGAGGCGAACAGGAAGCTCAATCATCTGCGAGTGAGGTAAAAGAAAATTTCTCCTCGCTCCTCGCTCCCTCTTTCAGCTTCCTTCCTTGGACGTGATTGGCAAATGTTCCAGCCTCGTTAACCGCCCTCCCCATCGCGTCTGCTCCGTCGTCACCAACAGGCAGTCTATCCCTCCCGACTTGTGCCGCAGCGGTTGATGTTGTTCTTGTGCAGGCTGGGAGCTGATCTTGAGTCTGTAAGCTACAGGAGGAGAGGAGGAGGAGGAGGAGGAGGAGGAGGAGGAGGAGGAGCCAAGAGACGGTGAGAAGCTGAGAATTTGGAAGGTCAAGACTCTGTACAACAAAGCCAGGAGCGAGGCTTGTCGAGGTGAACTGACCAGCTCGTCCCCACCTGAGCCATGGCACGTGACCTTGTCATCGTAGATGTCATCGAGTCTCTTGGGCTACGGAGCTTACAGGTTCAAGGAAGCGACACGACTTCCTCCCCTCCCAACTCCCTCTCGCCATGTCCTGATGCCGCTTGCAGGAGCATGAAGCTGAGCCCCAGGGCCTGGACGTCGCTGCCCCCTCGTCCACCCTTAGCTCTACAGCCCCTGCCTATGGATGACTGTACATGAAGACCCCCTCACTCGATCTTGAACGTAACCTTTCTCCTCTCGCGAGTCTCGACGGCCTCCTGGCCGCCCTTAGCCAGGTCCTTCGCCAGCACGGGCTCAGAAGCGGAAGGGCGAGCAGCGGAGAGGGGTGTACCCCGCGATCTTCCTTCCTTGGAGAGGGCTGGAGGGTCAAGAATCACTGTCAGAGACGACAATGAGGAGGAGGATGTGCATGGTAGAGGCATTGTACCGCACCTGTCTGAACTGAGTCCGGGATCAAGGAGGAGAGGGTCTTGGGGATCAGCTCTTCAATGTTTGCCAGCTGCTGTTGCGCCAACTTCTCCCATCCAACATCCCCGGCCTCCTTCCTGTGAGGTTGTCCGGAAGCGATCCTGATGGAGCTCAACCAGCTGTCTGCCTCCAACAGGATCCGCCTGGGATCCTTGATGGAGCTCTTGGACATGTGCTTCCAAGAACCGTTCATCCGAAGCTTCGCAAACCTGTGCGCTGGCTCTGACTTGTTCGTCGTGACCGACCCTGGAGAGTCCAGCATGCCTGGCATGGTAAGAGACTCTTTGCCGCTGGTACTGAGAGAGATGTCGCCGGCAGAGTGTATCCGGTTCAATCTCGGAGCTCTCTCTGCTGACTTGTTGCGATCTACCCTCTCCATGTTGTCGACTGAGTTCTTACGGCTCAGCTTGATGATATTGTCTGCTGAATTGATCCGGCTCATCCTTGATAGCTGGTCGGCAGAGAGGACTCGTGACTCCCTTGGAGATCGCGGGGATTCCATGGTTTCACACACAAGTGCTCGTGTACAATCTCATACACTCTGTTGCGAATGGAGATGCTCTTGTACGAGGAGGTCAGCAGAGCGTTCTAACAGGAAGGAGATTCTTTATCCTCACTGTCTCGCCTTCTCCTAGCATGTTCCAACCTCACCGTCATCAGTACCTGCGTCAATGATCACAATCTTCGCCTAGCCCATGGACTCTCCGCCACAATCTTAGGAGGGATGTGAGACAATCCTGACATGATCGGTCTGAAGACACTCTAAGAGCTCACGATTTATATGAGATGAAGGAAAGTAAACAAGGTGCAGCCACTGGCAGAAAAGAGAACAGACACACGTTGTAGTAACGATAAGACTGATGTGATGGTCTCAGAGAGTTTAGCCGAGGATTTCAATATCATCATCTGCATCATCAATTTCTTCTTTCTATTCGTTCTCCTGCTGCCCATTGCACTAAAAGTTTTCACCCTTGCTATATATCTCGTAAACAGGCAAGAACAACAAGGCATGGAGGAGTTTGCAGAGGATCGAGACATGTAGTCAAATAAAAAACAAGGAGACTGGGGCTGCAAAAGGAGAGGGGAGGCGAGGATCGCAGAGCAGAGCAGAGGACTGATAGGAGAGAAGAGCTGAAGAGAGAAGGACACTGAGAAGTTGTGAGGAGAGGAGGGAGGGGAGAGGAGAGATGAGCAGAGCAGAGCAGAGCAGAGCAGAGCAGAGCAGAGCAGAGCAGAGCAGAGCAGAGCAGAGCAGGGCAGGGCAGGGCAGAGCAGGGCAGAGGATATGAGAGCAGAGGACATGAGAGCAGAGCAGAGCAGAGCAGAGCAGAGCTGAGCTGAGCTGAGAACATGAGAGCAGTTTAGAGCAGAGCAGAGCAGAAGCAAGGAGAGGAGAAGGAGAGGAGAGGAGAGGAGAGGAGAGGAGAGGAGATCATCGGATGAACGGGTAAGAGCAGGAAGAGCAGAAAGGGTTTTCGAGGCAAGAAGTTTTTGTGGGGTCCTACTCACAGTTTGCAGGCCCGGGGACGGGGGTGGGGTGGCATTTGCTGATATTGTACCGTACCCTGGGAAAGGTGGGTGGGGTAGCACAATTTTGCCAATCCTATTACAGGAGACCGTGCGGTAGTCTGAAAGGAGGGGGTGATCAATGTGAAATGGAGGGGTGCAATCTCAAGTCCGAAGTGAGTCGGATCGATTGTAAGGGGTAGGGTTACTGTACTGTCACGTGGAGGGGGTGTGCAAAGAGGGTACACGGTACCGTACCCCTCGCTTTCGCCCCGTTTGCAGGTACTTGGGGTGGTACACTGTGACACCCAGGGGGTGGGGTAGGCTGTCTCAACTTCGAACAAGTCGTTCCGAGGGACTTTATTCTAGTAGGCCCGGAATTGCCGCGAGGGGAGGGGTGGGTGGGGTGGGGTAGAGGGTGGAGGGGGTACTAGAGTCGCATCGCCGGGTTTGTTTGGGAGGGGTACACTGATGCTCCCCTGCTTGCAGTAAAGTACCAGTCAATGACTACGGGTGGTCGAATGAGTGTCTGATCTCGGCATCCGAGACTCCTGTGAAAGGGAAAGCTGGGGGTGGGTGGTCCGGGTCTGACTGACCCCCAGGATTTTAGGGTGAGGTCATCATTCAGTACCCCTCCCTCCTTTCCCACAAGCTCAAGGCCCCCGTGTACTCAAGGAGAGGGTGGTGAGGGTACGGTAGTTCCGATTGTCGACATGAAGTGACCACCGGTGGTCCTCACTGCCAGTGTGGTACAGATCAGTAAAGTTGTAGGGGAGGGGTGGACCGGTCCTGAAAAAAAGGTTATAAATAATAATTCGTATTTGTTGGCCCGGCCTCCAAGGTGCTTTCAGGGTGCAAGTACCCGGGTCCTTCGGGCATCTCTTGAATTCGGTGAGGGGTGGGGTGGGTGGGGTGGGTCCGAAGTTCGAACTGGCGGGATCGGATGCCTCTTCATTGTGAAAGGAAATGGTCAGGTGAACTCCACCACCCCTACCACCCCTTTTTATTCCGGGATAGGGTTAACAGCTGAGGGGGTGGGTATCTCTTCAAGGCTTATTTTTCGTGACTCTCGGTAATGGCTCAGGGCGGATGACCGTACTGTGGACTCGGCGGGGCGGGCCTGGCGAAACTTGGCCCGTTCCGAGGGTCTCAATCTGAGTCACCGTGGCCGGGCCGGGCCGCCAGTACGGTGAGTGACTTGCCAATCTGGCATCCGATGATCACTCCGGCGCCGGGAGTCAGGAGTCGCCGGGGCGGCCGGATCCGATCATCGGAGATCTCAGGCACTGAGTGTCTGGCCGGGCCGGCGCCGGCGGCCGCCGGCCAGCCCGGGACTGCCCGGGCCGGACTCCGGGAACTTGTGACGAGTCCCGCGCTTCGTCGGAAGTTCGCCGGGCTCAAGCCTGTAAGAACTCAGTAGCCTGTTACTGACTACTAGTAGTCACGTAGTGACGGCGGTTCTGCCATGATGCCCGGCCACTGAAACCGGGACTCATCATATCGAAATCCGACACGCTCGGACTCACCGTTCTCAGCAGCCCGGCCAATGATGATGAACTTCCGAAACCGTGTCAGGCTTCCTGGACTCACTGAGTCACGCCCGGATCCGGGAGTCAGCCGCGCCGCATGCGGTTCAGTTCTCCGAGTGCCCGCACGCGGCGGCGTGACTGTCACTGCCACGGACCGTGTGACTCACTCCGCGGCTGGCAATTACTCAGCCGGGCATCAGTACTTCAAGCCCAGGTCGCCGCCCGGGGCCCATAGGGTGGGAGTCGGGACTCACTCAGTCCGATCAGTGATCGCCGATCGGACTGAGTCACACGGTCCCGCGGCGCCGGGCCGGGCCTGCCAGCCGCCGGCGGCAAC
>NW_005434408.1:57357-60839 GCF_000315625.1 Guillardia theta CCMP2712
TGCTTCTTCCTCCGTCTCCCAATCCTTGCCCTCCCTTCACCTACCTTCTTCCTTCTTCCACTCCCTCTCCCCCTCCCGCTACTTCCTGCCACTCCCCCCAACTTCCCTCCCCGTCCCTCAAGAGTATGCTAGAATCCATCCCTTTCCACCTACCCGCTGCAGCCTCTGTTCCTTCTTGTCATGCTCATGTTGACGGGCAGGCATGGGCTCGGCTTCGTCCCTTCAGCGGGAGCGATGATGCCAAGCAGTAGGCAAACTCAGATCCAACATTGCCATGCTGACCCATCTTTCTCCTCTTTCTCCTCTTCCTCTTTCTCCTCCTCTTCCTACTCTTCCTCCTCTTCCTCCTCTTCCTCCTCTTCTTCCTCCTCTCTCTCCTCCTTGTCCTTGTCCTTGTCCTTGTCCTTGTCCTTGTCCTTGTCCTTGTCCATGTCCTCTTCATCTGTCGCTTCGCTCTCCCCTAATCCATCCATCCACCCATCCTCCTTCATTCCCTCATCCTGCTCCATTCTCTGCCTCCTTCCCGCTCCCCTCCCTTCCTCCTCCCCTCTCTCCCTCTTTGCAGCCGTCAGCAGGCAGAGGACCAGCACGGAAGGGGCGGGACCATGATCTCGCAGACGCCTGCGACGGAGAGGCTGGAAACAGCGCAGGTCAAGGAGGTAAGAAGTGACTGGTCACTTCAACATCCGTGATCGGAGGAGCAGGCGGAAGGAAAAGCAGGCACCCTGATCATCTGGGGCGATGGGTGGGAGGAGGAGGAAGACTGTGAGTTGCCGAAGTTCTTCCAGAGGATGACGAAGGATGTGAGTAGCGGAAGGTGACAGGGGTCCAGCTGAAGTTGGAGCTGGGCAGGTCGAGGAGCTGAAGGACATCAGGCTCGAGGAGGAGGAGGAGGAGGAGAAGGACGGAGAGGGGGGGAGAGCTCAGCACCGCGGCGCCCCAACCCGCTGTTCCTCCCGAGGATCGCCAAGGACTGCGAAGGGAGGAAGCTGCTCAACGTAAGCGGAGGGTTCGGGCAGATCGTAGTGATCACGGAGGAGGGGACGATCTTGCACAGTGGGAGGAGCAACCTTGGTGTTTCTGCGGTGACTTCCAAAGACATCTGCTGCGTCATCGAGCTGAGAAGCGTCACAGGTACAGCTGGAAGAGAGGATCCAGCAGGTGGCCAGTGGAAGCCAGCACACCCTCCTTCTCTCCTCGGAGGGAGTGCTCTTGTCAGGGGGGCAGAACACCTACGGGCAGCTCGGTACATGCTGGGCCCGTAGATGACAACCTCACGTTGTGGCAGGGTATCCGGGGGAAGCGGGAGCGGGAGCGGGAGCGGGAGCAGGAGCAGGAGCAGGAGCAGGAGCAGGAGCAGCAGCAGCAGCAGCAGCAGCAGCAGCAGGAGCCGGGGTTCCACGGGTGATCCCTTCCCTGAGGGACAGGAGAGTGACCATGATGGCGTGCGGGGAGTATCACTCCGTGTGCCTGACGGAGGAAGGCGACATGTACGCGTGGGGAAGGGGATCCGACGGTCAGCTGGGGCTGGGGAGGATGGAGAGCTCTCCTGTGCCAAGGTAGGAGGAGGAGGAGGAGGAGGAGGAGGAGGAGGAGGAGGAGGAGGAGGAGGAGGAGGAGGAGGATACTAATTCTGCTGCTGCTGCTGCTGCTGCTGCTGCTGCTGCTGCTGCTGATGATGATGATGATGATGGTGGTGGTGGTGGTGGTGGTGATGATGATGATGATGATGATGAGAGGGGAGAGGGAGAGGGGAAGTGGAGGAGAAGGACTGCTACCAGGACGAGGATGGTAGAGGGAAGAGTTCGGAGGGGGGTTGGGAGGTAAAGGGGAAAGGGGAGGAGCAAGAGGAGGAAGAGGGGGAGCAGACAGGAGAAGGAGGGGAGGGAGCTGGGGAGGAAGGAGATTGAAGAGCAGGAGGAGGGAGGGAGATGAGAAGCTCTCGAGCCCTTGACGTCTGCCGTAGGTTCGTGAGCAGTCTCGGGAAGCAGAGGATCAAGTGGGTATCAGCTGGATGGAACTTCACGGGGGCAGTCACTGAGGAGGGGAGGCTGTACATGTGGGGTGACAACTCCCTGCTCCAGCTGGGACTGGGCAGGGCAGCTCCTCGCCAGCTGAGCCCGACAAGGATCATGTTCGATCCGCACGAGGGAGCTGGGGAGGAGCTGGAGATCGAGGGGGTGGCGTGCGGGTTCGGACACGCCTGCTGCTGGACGAGGGAGGGAGGAGGATGGAGCTGGGGGTTCGGGGTGCGGGGCCAGCTCGGGCATGGCGACCTGCTCAGTCAGAGCATCCCTAAGTGGATCAAGGGAGAGCTGGAGGAGGAGAGAGTGAGAAGGATGCTGTGTGGGGGCCAGTTCACTGTGGCACTGACCGAGGGGGGGAGGGTGTACGCGTGGGGGAGCGGGAGCAAGAGGAGAATGGGGAGCGGGAGGGAGGAGGACGTGCTGGTACCGACTCTGGTGGACTTGAAGGGATGCGAGGCCAGGCAGGTAGCGGTGTGCGAGGACAGGATGGTCGCGTTCGCTCCGGCTACCATCTTCAAGCTCGAGCCGGACTGCGGCCCAGTCGGAGGAGGGACGCAGGTGCGGGTGAGGGGGAACGGGTTCTTTCAGACCGACAGGATCAGGATATCACTCTCCTTCCCGCTTCCTGCGACGAAGGGAGAGGAGGAAGAGGGGGGAGAGAGGAAGGCCAGGGAGGAGGTCTTCTTGTGCAGGGGAGTTTTCGATCCGTCCTGCGGGCTCATTGTTTTCGATACCCCCCGCATGTCGCGCACTGCAACCTGCAGGGTTGAAGTCTCGATGGACGACGGCAACAACTTCACCTCCTCCTCCTCCTCCTCCTCCTCCTTCTCCTTCTACTCCCTCCCCCTCCTCTCCTCCGTCGACCCTGCGATGCGTCTCGCCGACGGCAACCTGCCGCTGCTGTTGCGAGGCCAGGGGCTCCGACCCGCCTCCTCCTCCTTCGCCAAGGTCCGAATGATCAACAGCCAGAGCAAGCAGGTGGTTACGGTGGAGGGCAAGTGGAGGGAGGAGGAGGAGGCGATAGAGTTCCTCTCCCCCAGCATGCTGCCAGGAGCGGCGACGATCGAGCTCGCGCTCAACGGCCAGCAGTACGTTACTTCCCAGCTTGCCGTCACCTACTACCTTATGCCGGAGGTGCTGGACCTGGTCCCGGACTGCTGCCCTTCAGCTGGGGGGAGCTAAGGGTACACCTGAAGAACCCCCACCCCCACCTCCTCGTCCGCCTCCGCCTGCCCTCCAAGAAGGAGCTTCTCCTCCAGATCCAGCAGCTGGAAGTCTCCCAGGACGACCCCAGCAGGGGTCAGCAGTGGTCAAGATCCCCCAGGTGGAGGAGGAGGGGCCGGTCGAGCTGGCAGTGTCAGTGGACGGCTCCTCCTTCGCAGCTGCTCGGAACAGCGTCATCCTCTTCAAGCCCCTCCAGCCCTCCCTCCCCATCTCCTCTTGCTCCCTCGCCGG
>NW_005434408.1:61960-63761 GCF_000315625.1 Guillardia theta CCMP2712
TCCTACCTCCTCCTCCTCCTCCTCCTCCTCCTCCTCCTCCTCCTCCTCCTGGGGCTCGTCCTCCTGTTGGAGGTTGGGCGGCTGTTGACAGCTGGCTCCTTGGAGGAGGAGACGTCGACGGCAGGAGCAGGAGTGTTGGCAGCGGTAACATCGGCCGGCTCCTCGTCCCCCTTGCCCTTCCTCTTTCTCGTACCCACCTGCACCTCGGACGTGAGCTCCTGCACCTTAACCTCCAGCAGCCGCTTCTCCCTCCTCAGCGCGTTCAGCTCATCGATCAGCACAGCGTTCTCCGTCGCCTTCTTCTGATTGTTTATCTTCACCGCCTCCTCGTTCTTGGCCGCCCTCCGCTTCAGCGTCTCCAGCGACCTCTCCATGTGCTCTCGCTGTCGTGCAAACTCGTCCATGCTGTCAGGCACGTCCCTCGCTCCCTGCTCCTTGGCGCCTTTCTTCACGTAGGAGCGATACAGCTGCCGGATCGCGTCCCGCCAGTAGGAGGGGTCGATTTCCGTGACGAGTTTTCCAGGTCGGACAGGAACAGGTTGATCACTCTCTCCTTCTCCTGCACCATCGCGCGCTGCCTCTTAATCTCGATGTTGAGGTTGTCGATCTTGTGGGCCTTGTCGTTGAGAGCTTGTCCGAGAGCATGGTTCGTCCTCACATCCCTCTGCAGCTCCTCGTCCATCTCCTTGATCTGCTCCTTCATGTGAATGATCTGCGTCTCCTTGGGCTCGATCTCCTTCTTCAGCTCCTTGTACTTGTAGTCGAGCACAAACTTAATCTTCTCCAGCTCCTTGGCCTTCATTCTCAGCTCGCTGATTCTCTTCTCCTTGTTGTCAATCGTCTGCTCCCTGTCTCTGATGTCGTTCTTGAGCATCTGAATCTGCCGCTCCTGCTCCTCCCCCTTCTCGTTCGCCTGCCTGAGCTCGTCCTCCTTGTGCTTCAGCTGCGTCTTCAGCGTCTCCATCTCCCCCTTGTGCGTGTCGAACTTCCTCCTCATGATCGCCGACTGGCTCTTGAGGTTTAAAACCGCCTCCTGCTCCTCCTCAAGCGCCTTCCTGTGGTTCTGCTGCACCTTCAGCACCTCATCCTCGTGATCTTCGTCCTGCTGCCGTACAAACTCCTCGTACGATGCCTTGGTGTTGGCCAGCTCCTCCTTGAGACGGTTGTACGCGTCCTGCTGCTCCTTCGTCTTGCTCTCGTACTCCGCCTTGAGCTTCATGATGACCGAGTTGTACTTGCTCTTGGTGATCTCCAGCTGCTCCTCGTACGAGCACTCCATGTCTTCCTTCTCGTGCAGCAGCGCGCGGTACCTCTGACCCTCCATGGCCAGCTTCTTCTCGTACAGAGACTCTAGCTCCTCCGCTGCCTTCATGTGCGCCCGCTCCATGTTCTGAATCGCCTCCACTGCCTCCAGCTCTTGCTGCTCCTTGCGCCTGGGGGAGGAGAGGTCATGTACGGAGAGGAGGGGAGAGGAGAGGAGAGGAGAGGAGAGGAGATGAGAGGAGAGGAGAGGAGAGGAGAGGAGAGGAGAGTAGGGAAAACGAGAGCAGAGCGGAAGAGGGAAAAGAGGACCTCTGAACCATGTTGATCAAGAAGGGAGCTGAAGACTAGTGACGCTCAAGAATCAAGTTCACAGTCGTTCCTCTTCAGGACGCTGAAACATTCAATCCTCGTTTAAAACTATCAAAAAATAATCAGCGACGAAAGAAACTTGTTTTGCTCGTTTGCTGGTTAGTATGCTGATGAAAA
The DNA here is from genome assembly GCF_000315625.1 of Guillardia theta CCMP2712. Taxonomy (NCBI): domain Eukaryota; class Cryptophyceae; order Pyrenomonadales; family Geminigeraceae; genus Guillardia; species Guillardia theta. The sequence continues at coordinate 63,710 of NW_005434408.1, forward strand.
AATGTTTTGTATCCCCCTCAAACTTTCATTCTCCTCCTTCTTTGCCTCATCG